>NC_028641.1:10544597-10551490 GCF_001406875.1 Solanum pennellii | reverse complement strand
TATATATATATATATATATATATATAAGTGAGAAGCAGCCAAGTTAAAAGTTGAATTATGAAAATGTCCTTGTAAAATATAATGTTTATGGACAAAAATGTAAATACACATTAATTGTATAACATTACATTCAACATTATTTTGTGTTTATGGACAAAAACATAAATACACACTCTTAAAAGTTAAGGATTTTTATTTGTTTATTTTTAATATTTTTTCCCTATTATTTGCTTTATCTTGTTTGTTAAATACCCAAAAAGACTTGCAACTTAACAAATGCATCGAATAAAAATATACTTTAAATGCACTTGAAGAATGCTAAAAGTTACTAACAAAATAAAACTGAACCCGCAATCAATTGCTACAAACTTAAAGGAAGAAGTTTGAAAGTTTCCAACAACTGTTACTATTTCTCTATTGATTTATAAAATATTTTTTTCTCTACAGCTCTTACATATATTAATTTTCGTTCGTTTTTTCATACTCCTTTATTATTCATGTACAATTGTAGAAGCTAGGTAAGCTGACGTGTCTTGATTGCAGAAAAAGATTCACGAGTGCTTTAATAATAATTTGGTATGAAGAGAGATACAACATCAAATACAAAATTGTTCTCAGAATTCATAGAAACTCGAAAAAGGTACAAATCTCAATTTGTGCGATATTTTTCATTTCTTGAAATTAAATTAAATTATACAAACCTTGATCAATATTTGAGAAAACTTACAACTTATAATACTTTTCTTATATTTTTTGGACCTTTCTTTATAGTATTGACAATATCCGTATTAATTTATAGTATGATGTACTTAGTTAGTATTATATTATTTCACAGCATAGTTCATCAATATTCAAAGAAAAAAAATATATTGATGTGTATGTTGCATTTTTAAGGTTAAACCTCATTGGTGTTCCAATAAAAAGCACGTAGTGACATCAAAACATATTGTGAAATGATTATTCAGTGCCATATAAATGAAATAAAAACATTAGTAGTTAGAGAATATATTTTTACTTATTGATTACGAATTTACTACCCCTTATTTAATGTTATTATATATAATAGATGCGAAATTTGTTAATCTTCATTTTCGATCATCATTCCAAAACAATTTTCATAATATTATTTTGAAATATCAAGAGATAATGTTACATTTGAACAATAGAGAGAACATGAATAATAAATCGGAGGAAAAGATTGATTCTTTAACAATTACTTTAAGGACCAAACGAAGCATGATCAAGTCCCCGTGTGATAGATAACACACTACAAAAGGAACTTCAATTACCAACAAAAAAATTCGTTGGTAAATTGATCAAATCGGTTGGCAATTTGAGTTACCAACCAAATGCCAACTTATATTAATTTAATACTAAAAAGCTCGTCAATAAATATTACTAACTGATTTTAATTTGTTGGTAAACTTACCAACCAAAAATCAGTTATTAAACGCCCAAAGATGTTGTTACAAAATTTTGAAATATGACCCTGAAATTTCCGTTGGTAAATTTACCAACTAATTTTTGGTTAGTATATCGTTAGTACCTTTACTAACAAATTGAAAAGGAGTTAGTAAATTTTTTCTTCAATTTTCGATTCATACATTGATAATTGGTTGGTAATTTTAGTAACAAAAAAATTGTGTCGGTAATTTTTCAATAAAACTTTAAATAATTTTTTAAATATTTTTTTGTTTTTCCGTCCGGTGTTAAGTACCCACATTAGAGCCCAACTAAGTATGGATTCACCCGGAAAGTCCCACATTAGGTGTTAAAGCGATCCCTAACAAAGATGATTATGTACCCAGCGGGAATCGAACCTAAGACCTATTGGTTAAAGATGCAGGAGTACTTACCACTACACCACAACCCTTATTTGTAATAAATTTAAAATACTTTAGTATGATTGTTTATTTTTCTTATAAATTTACTAATTGATTGTTAGTTTATTGGTAATATATCATTCAAGTTCATTGTTATCTTAGTAATTGATTGACAATATGTTCAAAATATTATTAACTGAATAATTATTAATTGTAAAATATTTTTTAATTTATTGCATTTAAAAATCTAAGAACACGAATATAAGTTCAAAAATATAAATCAATTTTATAAATCATATTTGATTGAAACAATGCAAAATTTATGATAGCAAGTTAAATTAATCTCAATATGATACATATCATTTTATCAAAAAATTTAATTTGAGCACGTTTACAAAAAATATTGACCAAGTATAAATTTTGGCCAAAAGTTAAAACGCCTAACAACACAAACTGAAAATGGAAGTCTCAAAACCTGAAACTGTAACACCCCGTAGCCAAAACAGACCAAAAATTAGTTTTTTAGAAAAATCTGCAGGTGCTACCAACGGTGGCATCGACGGACCTAGCCTGAACCATGGTCCGTTCTGCACAACCGTCGATGGAATCAGAAACTCCCAAAAATTTTAGACTAGAAAAATTGGTTAAGTCTTGGACGACGGACGGACTTACGGTCCGTAGGTCAAACGACGGTCCATAATCTGTGACCATCGATCAAGACTCCCTTCAACCACTCTCTGACAAGAGCTATGGATGACCAGCATGGTTCGTAGGTGGAAAATTTGCAGCCAGTTAAGGGGAAATGCAGTTGGGTCAACTTAAAATGTTCATAAATCTTAGCACAAAATGAATTAGGTCTCCCATGACCTACCCACAGATAGATAATTGAATTATCTTTCCATATCCACTGACCTTGCTAAAATAAGACCTCCGAGTAAAAAGTTATGCCCATTTTAGTAAAGGCCTGTCGAATAGGCCCTCACGACGGGGCGTCGGGCGCACAACGGACCGTCAGTCCTGGCCGTCGTGAGGCCTGATAGCAACCTTCCCAGGGGTCTTTTTGACCTTTCCCACTCCTTTTATACCCTAAGTTACGTCGTTTTGACCCTAAAATCATCAGATTTTAGTCAGTTTAAGCCTAGAAACATAATTAAAACATATCCAAGTCAATTCATTAAATCAAAACTTAGAAAATTAGAAACAAGAGAGGAGAAAAAAGCTCAAGAACCCTAGTTCAAGAACGCCACAAGCTCCAACAACTCCAGCCCCGAAACTTAAGTATTTTTCCGTGGATTTCATCACCGGGCATGTGGTATTTCACTAGTGGGTTCCTTTCACCCATTGGGTCCTTAGTTTCAGTTTGATTCTTGATTCTCTTATCATGATTAAACCTAGGGTTTCTAGAACTTTGATATAACTTCATGAATTTATTAAATATATGTTCCAAATCAGATTATCATGTTATTACTCAGATTATCGCATGAATTTTAGAACCCTAAATTTGTATTTCTTTAGTTCGTGAATTACACATGCTAGGTCATATATTTCAGACACTTCAGATATACATGCCTCAGTTATAAATGCATGATTACCAGATTAATTGTTGCATTCTCAGTTTGCATGTTCAGTTTCGAGCTATCCAATATTTACAGAAATTCAGATATAATCAGTTAATGTACATAATTCATTGGTAGTAGCATAATACCAAGTTGGACTAGGGTTTAGCGTACCCAATAGTCCCAGAACTACTAGCCATGTAGGTTGTAAGTTTCCTCTGTGGGTAATCAATTTAGTGTTCACGCCAGCATTCCTTTATACCTTTGGCAGGGTATATTGGGTCCTCTCAATGTGGTGTATACATCAGACTCCACATTTAGCTCATGTGGTTTTATTATCGGTTATTAGTAGCTCCCACAGTTCAGTCAGACTCTCTGCATTGACCATTTATCAGTATTTTCAGTATTCAGTTTCAGCATGTTATAAATTTGTCATTGCATCCAGTTAACTCCGAAATCAGCACATCAGTTCATATTATTATACTTGTTTTTGTGCTTGTTCAGTTATGTTTTTTTCAGCTTTACTCTATCTACATGCTCAGTACCTTTCAAGTACTAACACATACGTGCGCTACATCTTCTCGTGATGTAGGTTCAGGGTCTCAGCATCCAGATCACGCATAGATTGATTTCCCGATCTCCAGTTCAGCAGATTCAGTTGTGAGTCCTCATTCTCCGAGGACAACAGTCATGAGTTTCATTTCAGTCTTTAGTCATTTAGTTTCAGTTTTTGCTAAATTTAGCTAAGGCTTGTCCCAGTATTTCTAGTCTAGTTTAGAGGCTATTTCCAGACATAGTTAGATTTAGCTTAGTATTGAGTTAATATTTCTTTTGTATTAAACTCATTGTTTTCAAATATCTCTGTTAAAGAATATGGGGGTATTCCCCATCTTTTCATTTTAAGTATGATTTAGCTTCCGCAACAGTTTATTATCTTTAGTATGCTCATGATCATGCCAGCAGGGTTAGCTTGGGATCACTTGTGGTCCTAGGTTCCGTGTCTGCGTCTCGGGGATAGCTCGGGGCGTGACAAAACTTGGTATAAGAGCACTAGGTTCAAGAGTCCTAGGATGTCTGAAAAAGCCGCACTAAGTAGAGTCCTTTTCATGGGTGTGAAGTGCACCACATCTAATGAGAAGGAGGCTATGAAGTGTTTTAGGAAAAACATCACCTTTTTGTTACTCTTATCGTGCGTAAGGTTCTAATTCCATTCTAACTCGACGTTGAGCGATTAAGATCATGCCTTCTTGTAGAGCTTAGGCATGGAATGCTAATGCACGCAATGCTTACGCAGTTCCTCTAATACCAGATAAGGAAGTTCAAATGCAGAGTTTCAGAACGCCAATTAAGCTTTTGGATCAGAGTATGACCAACGAGAATAATCAGTAGGTTCTAGTTCCTACTAAAAGAAATGACCGATTAGTGGCAGCCAGAGATTGTGATTTTGTTAGGATGAATCCGCCTAAGTTTTTAGGATCGCAAGTTGGTAAGGACCACAGAAGTTCATTGATGAGGTCAAGAAAATATTTGGTGTGATGTCAGTAACTGGTTGTCATAGTTGAGATTGGCATCTTATAAACTCAAGGATGTGACTCACATATGGTTCACTTAGTGGAAAGACAACAGACATGACTCTTTCTTATTTAACTCCTTATATAGCAGTCCAATTCAGTGTCAGTCCAGAAACTCTCTCAGAACCCTTCTCAGTCTCTACTCCAGTCGGTGACCCAGTTATAGCTAGACGGGTATACAAAAATTGCCCTGTCATAGTCTCTTAGAAAGTCACCTCAGCAGATCTAGCAGAGTTAGAAATGGTAGACTTCGATGTCATTCTAGGCATGGCTTGGTTACACTCATGTTATGCCTCAGTCGATTGTAGAACTAGGATTGTTCGTTTTCAGTTTCCAGATGAACTAATCTTAGAATGGAAGGTAGTAGCCTAGCGCCTATGGGTCAATTTATACCTTAAGGCCAGAAAGATGATATCTAAGGGTTATATCTATCATCTAGTTCGGGTTAAGGATTCTAGACTTGAAACCCCATCTCTTGAGTCAGTTCTAGTAGTCTGTGAATTTCCAAAAGTATTTCCAAAAGATCTTCCCGGGGTTCCTCCAGAAAGAGAAATCAACTTTGGAATTAATCTTCTTCCAGATACCCAGCCTATTTCTATTCCTCCTTACAGGATGGCTCCAGCAGAGCTTAAGGAATTGAAAGAGCATTTGAAAGACCTTCTAGATAAGGGTTTCATCAGACCTAGTATTTCACCAAGGGGTGCACCAGTATTGTTCGTAAAGAAGAAAGATGGTTCTCTCAGAATGTGCATTGACTATAGACAGTTGAACAAGGTCACTATCAAGAATAAGAATCCCATCCCCAAGATTAATGACTTGTTTGACCAACTTCAGGGTGCTAGTCATTTCTCAAAGATAGACCTCAGATCGGGTTATCATCAGCTAAGAGTCAGAGATAGTGACATTCCGAAAATAGCCTTCAGAACTCGGTGTGGTCATTATGAATTTGCAGTTATGTCGTTTGTACTAACCAATGCTCCTGCAACATTCATGGATTTGATGAACAGTGTGTTCAAACAGTACTTAAACTTGTTCGTTATCATCTTCATTGATGATATCCTCATTTACTCTAGGAGTGAGGAAGAACATACAAGTCATTTGAGAGTTCTTCTGCAGACGCTCAAAGATCGCCAGTTATTCTCTAAGTTTAGTAAATGTGAGTTTTGGTTGAAATCCGTTGCTTTCCTTGGTCAAATTGAATCTAGCGAAGGGATCCGCATAGATTCACAAAAGATAGAAGCAATGAAACAATGGCCCAGACCTACCTCTGCTACAAATATCAGAAGTTTCTTAGGTCTAGCATGTTATTACAGAAGGTTCGTGGAAGGATTTTCATCCATAGCCTCACCATTGACTAGGTTGACTCAGAAGATGGTCAAGTTCCAATGATCAGATGATTGTGAGAAAAGCTTCACAGAATTGAAAACTAGATTGACTTCAGCTCCTGTCTTGACTCTACCAGAGGGTTCAGATGGTTATGTGATCTATTGCGATGCATCCAGAGTTGGCCTTGGTTGTGTGTTGATGCAAAGAGATAAGGTTATATCTTATGCCTCTAGAAAGCTTAAGGTGCATGAGAAGAACTATCCAACTCATGACCTCGAGCTTGCAGCAGTGGTGTTTGCATTCAAGATATGGAGACACTACTTGTATGGTGTCCATGTAGATGTGTTCACTGATCATAAGAGCCTTCAGTATGTGTTCACCCAGAAAGAGTTGAATCTTCGCCAGAGGAGATGGCTTGAGTTCCTTAAGGATTATGATATGAGTGTGCATTATCATCCTGGAAAGGCGAATGTAGTGGCCGATGCTCTTAGTAGATTATCTATGGGTAGTGTAGCCCATGTTGAGAAAAAAAGAAAGGAGCTAGTGAAGGATGTTCACAGGCTTGCTCGCTTGGGAGTTCGCCTTATGAGCATATCAGACAGCGGTGTAACAGTTCA
>NC_028641.1:10504882-10544578 GCF_001406875.1 Solanum pennellii | reverse complement strand
AAGTCATTTCAAAAAGGTCTTGGTACTCAAGTTAACCTTAGTACAGCATTTCATCCACAGACGAATGGGCAGGCAGAGTGTACCATTCAGACCTTAGAGGATTTGTTGAGAGCTTGTGTGATCGATTTCAAAGGTAGTTGGGATGATCACCTTCCTCTTATTGAGTTTTCCTACAATAATAGCTACCGTTCCAGCATTCAGATGGCCCCTTATGAGGCTTTATATGGGTGTAGATGTAGATCTCTTGTTTGTAGGTTTGAAGTAGGTGAAGCAGCTTTGATAGGGCCAGATTCAGTCCTTTATGCTATGGAGAAAGTGCAACTCATTAGAGATGGACTTAAGATAGCCCAAAGTCGTCAAAAATCTTATGCAGATGTAAGGAGAAGGGAACTAGAGTTCCAAGTTGATGATCGGGTTTTTCTGAAAGTCTCACCTATGAAAGGGGTGATGAGATTTGGAAAGAAAGGGAAGCTCAGTCCTAGATATGTAGGCCCTTACAAGATCTTGAAAAGGATTGGCAAGGTGGCATATGAGTAAGAGTTGCCAGTAAAATTAGCAGCAGTGCATCCGGTCTTCCCCATCTCACTCTTGAAGAAGTGCGTGGGTGACCCAGCCTCTATAGTGCCATTAGAGAGTGTGGCGGTGAAAGATAGTCTTTCTTATGAGGATGTACCAGTTGAGATTCTTGACCGTCAGGTTAGAATTGAGAAACAAAGAAGTCGCTTCAGTCAAGGTTTTGTGGAGGAGTCAGTCCGTAGAGGGAGCTACTTGGGAAGCATAAGCAGCCATGAAAGCCAAGTATCCTTACCTTTTTCCTTCCGATTCCACTCCAGCTTGAGGTAATAGTTCCTCTTTAGTTTTATAGTCATTCATGCGTAAATTCAGTTTTAGAATCATGTTCCCTTAGTTTGTACTTTCATTTTTAGCGTAATTGCATATACTCAGAACTCAATTCAGTCAGAACTTAGTTCTCATTATTTAGTAGTAGGGTTTGAATCTCTCCCCCTCTATTTCAACTAGTTGATTCTTCATTCGAGGACGAATGTTCCCAAGGGGGAGATAATGTAACAGCCCGTAGCCAAAACAGACCAAAAATTAGTTTTTCAGAAAAATCTGCAGGTGCTACCAACGGTGGCATCGACGGACCGTAGCCTGAACCACGGTCCGTCCTGCACACCGTCGATGGGATCAGAAACTCCCAAAAATTTCAGACTAGAAAAATTGGTTAAGTCTTGGACGACGGACGGACTTATGGTCCGTAGGTCAAAGGACGGTCCGTAGTCTGTGACCGTCGATCAGACTCCCTTCAACCACTCTCTGACAAGAGCTATGGATGACCAACATGGTTCGTAGGTGGACCTACGGTCCGTAGGTTTAAAATTTGCAGCCAGTTAAGGGGAAATGCAGTTGGGCCAACTTAAAATGATCATAACTCTTAGCACAAAATGAATTAGGTCTCCCATGACCTACCCACGGATAAATAATTGAATTATCTTTCCATACCACCAACCTTGCTAAAATCAGACCTGCGTGTAAAAAGTTATGCCCATTTTAGTAACGGCCTGTCGAACAGGCCCTCACGATGGACCCAACGACGAGGCGTCGGGCACACAACGGACCGTCAGTCGTGGCCGTCGTGAGGTCCGACAGCAACCTTCCCAGGGGTCTTTTTGACCTTTCCCACTCCGTTTAAACCCTAAGTTACGTCGTTTTGACCCTAAATCATCAGATTTTAGTCAGTTTAAGCCTAGAAACATAATTAAAACATATCCAAGTCAAATCATTAAATCAAAACATAGAAAATTAGAAACAAGAGAGGAGAAAAAAGCTCAAGAACCCTAGTGCAAGAACGCCACAAGCTCAAGCAGTTCCAGCCCCGAAACATAAGTATTTTTCCGTGGATTTCATCACTAGGTATGTGGTATTTCACTAGTGGGTTCCTCTCACCCATTGAGTCCTTAGTTTCAGTCAGTTCTTGATTCTCTTATCTTGATTAAACCTAGGGTTTCTAGAACTTTGATATAACTTTATGAATTTATTAAATATATGTTCCAAATCAGATTATCATGTTATTACTCAAAATTATCGCATGAATTTCAGAACCCTAGCTTTGTATTTCTTTAGTTCTTGAATTACACATGCTAGGTCATATATTTTAGACACTTCAGATATACATGCCTCAGTTATAAATGCATAATTACCATATTAATTGTTGCATTCTCAGTTTGCATGTTCAGTTTTGAGCTATCCAATATTTACAGAAATTCAGATATAATCAGTTAATTTACAGAATTTGTTGGGAGTAGCATAATACCAAGTTGGAAATCAGTTTAGTACTAGCCATGTAGGTTGTAAGTCTCCTCTGTGGGAAATCAGTTTAGTGACCATGCCAGCATTCCTTTATACCTTTGGCAGGGTATATTGGGTCCTCTCAATGGGGCGTATACATCGGACTCCACATTTAGCTCATGTGGTTTTATTATCGGTTATTAGTAGCTCCCACAGTTCAGTCAGACTCTCTGCATTGACCATTTATCAGTATATTCAGTATTCAGTTTCAACATGTTATAAATTGGTCATTGCATCAAGTTAGCTCAGAAATCAGCACATCACGTTCATATTATTATACTTGGTTTTGTGCTTGTTCAGTTATGTTTTATTTCAGCTTACACTATCCTACATGCTCAGTACCTTTCAAGTACTAACACATACGTGTGCTACATCTTCTCGTGATGTAGGTTCAGGTTCTCAGCATCCAGATCACGCATAGATCGATTTCCCGATCTCCAGTTCAGCAGATTCAGTGGTGAGTCCTCATTCTCCGAGGACAACAGTCATGAGTTTCATTTCAGTCTTTAGTCATTTAGTTTCAGTTTTTGCTAGATTTAGCTGGGGCTTGTCCGAGTATTTCTAGTCTAGTTTAGAGGCTATTTTCGGACATAGTTAGATTCAGCTTAGTATTCAGTTAGTATTTCTTTTGTATTAAACTCATTGTGTTCAAATATCTCAGTTATAGAATATGAGTTCGCCCATCTTTTCATTTTAAGTATGATTTAGCTTCCGCAACAGTTTATTATCTTTAGTATGCTCATGATCATGCCAGCAGGGTTAGCTTGGGATCACTTGTGGTCCTAGGTTCCGTGTCCGCGTCACGGGGGTAGCTCGGGGCGTTACAGAAACAAGCATCTTGTTAGATATAAAAATGACTTTTCGAAGCTAATCAAACTGGCAGAATTTTCATCAGAGCACATTTACAAAAATTTCTAAGCAAAATCAAATTTTTGCCAAAAGTTAAAATTTAAATTGCCTAACGGTACAAACTGAATATGAAAACCTCAAAATCCAAGCCAACCATCCTATAAAGCGAAAAATTACCTTCCATAGCTAACCGCGCTGACGAAATTCTAATTTGAGGATGTTTCCCAAAAAAATTGACCTAATTCAAATTTTAGGCAAAAGTTAAAAGTTAAAACGCTTAACGACACAAATTGAAAATAAGTCTCATATCCCGAACCAACCATCCTATGAGATCAAAACTGAACTTATACGGCTAACTGTGGTGACAAAATTTCAATTCAAGCACGATTACCAAAAATACTAAAGTGAAATTTTGGTCAAAACTTAAAAGCTAAAATGCCACACGACATAAAATAAAAATGGAAGCCTCAAAATCCGAACCCTCTATCTTATTACATCAAAAATAATTTTTCGCTTGTCTGAGTACGTTATCAAATATATTGACCAAAGTTAAATTTTTTCTAAAATTTATATGTTAAACACCTAATGGCACACATTAAAAATGAAAGACTCAAAACTCAAACCAACCATCCTACTAGATAAAAAATGACCTTTGGAGTTAATTACGCTAACGAAATTCTCATCAAAGCACGTTCACAAAAATATTGAGCAAAGTCAAATTTTGGCCTAAACATAAAATTTAAAACACATAACGACACAAACAAATATGAAAGCCTCAAAACATGAACCAACCTTCCCTTTAGATAAAAAAACGACCTTTTGAAGCTAATGACACTGACAGAGTTCTAATCTGAGCACGTTTACCAAAAATATTCAACAAAGTGAAGTTTTGGTTAAAAGTTAAAAGTTAAAACGCCTAATGACACAAATTAAATATGAAAGTCTCAACACTAGACGTTGATTTACCAAAAAAATTAACTTCAATTGGTGATTTACCAACTATTAAAATATAAGTTAGTAATTAATAATTTACCAATAAATTTTATCAGAGTTGGTAATAGTTACTATTCAACTAAACATTCATATGTAATATTACCAACTAATAATTAATATGTTGGTAAATTTTACGAATGAATTAGTGATCGGTTGGTATATTATTTTAATGATGTTAGTAATTTACTAACTACAATCTTTATTCGTCGGTAAAATTTCCAACTAATTTGATATTGGTTGGAAAGTTTATCAAAAAAACACATTTCGTTACTAATTTACCAACACATTTATATTTGGTTGGTAAATTTAGCAACACAATCTTGTCGCTAGTAAATGTTTGGTTAATAATTCATTGGTAATATGTTAATAAATTATATAAACAATTTTTTGTCATATTTACCAACCGATATATACTTTGTTGGTAATATTACCAACAAAAGGTGTGTGTTAGTAATATTTCTGTTGGTAATCCATTGATAGAAGGTTGCTAAATTTGGCGCCATTTTTGCCCGCCGTATTACCAACTAAAATACTTAGTTGGTAAGATTTATGTTGGTAATCTTAGAATTTCGTTGTTAAGTTTTAAGATATTATTCAGTTAGAAATATGTTGGTAATTTGTTAGTATAATACTAATCAACTTAAGTTAGTAAAACTGTTGGCAATTGGAGGTTTTTTTATAGTGACATATATATTAATAGAGGAGATTTGTGATTCAATTAAATCCAGTTGATTGCCAAACCTTTTGATTTCCTTGGTTATCAATTAGTATTAGTGATAAATTTATGTTAAATTCTTATATAAATTAACATCGAGAATATTTGTAATCCTCACCCGTCATTGGATGAAATAATAAAGGATAACTACAATATATTATGTATATAGAAATTTTCTTCTACAGTAAAATCAGAGCCATTTAATCATTTTAGTGTATTTATTTTTCTCATACTAATATATCACATTCTGGATCTACTAACATAAAAATATAACTTAATATTTCAATCACCCAGTCAAGTAATGTTATTCATCGGATGTCTAATCATTTGGCATACAATAAGGGAGTTATATGAATAGGTTGATAGTTCATCTATTTCAAATTGTATTTTTTTGTTGAATAGTTTGTGATACTCATTACAATGTGATTTTGACAGAACTTATTTTGTAAATAGTGTTTTTAGGATACTCACGTGTGAAGCACGTGTCCAGGACTAGTTTGTATAAAATGTACGAGCATATCTCAAATGTCTCCATATATATGTGCTACTTGTAGTTGTCATTCTTGTTTGGTGTTTATAGTAGACATACAATGTTGTATTATTTCCATTGTATTTGTTGTATTTTAGTATAAGAGTGATATAAAGTGTGAATAAATATTGATTTGTTTTATTACATTTTAAAAGATCGTTTATAAATTTGAATCCTTCTTTTAGGTTGTTTATGCTATTAATGTCTACGATGACATGTTAGATAATATTTGTAACAAATTACTATTTTCAAGCCATCATATCGAGTAGTTATTCCTTTGGTGTGGAGTGTTTGTCTTAACCCCAACCATGTCGATTAATCAAAAAAGTTACAGTTGTTAGGGGGGACATGGACCATAACCCCTAACAAACAGATTACATCATAAATTTTTTTAGAAAAAGAGTGGAGAAGAATTTGCCTATACAATCTCTTTCTCTATCAAAAAAATCAAATCAGTTCTTAGTCTACAAAAAAATAATTACATTTTCATTTTTTTCCCTCATGGAAGGTACTTGCCACTTATCTAGTCAAATTTAAGAGACTGCCAAGAGGAGAAATAAGTTTCATTTTCATTAGTAGAGGACATATTGACAAAGTAATCAACCATCATATTAGATTCTCGATAATAATGAATGAAGTTGACCTTGCTAACCCTTTTTTAGTATCATATATGATCTTCTTCAGCTTTAGATTACCAAGGAATTTATTTCAATCGTGAAACTATTAATTCCCTTCTCCACACATAAACTAGGACTGAACCCGTCCAGTATTTCAAGATATCCCAACCAATAAATACGGGACCATTTTGAATGACCAGATTATGAACACTGCCTTTGGTCCTAACACTCTAACATTATTGAAAATTCTTGTGATAGGACCAGGCCGATGAATAATGTCGAAGGAGGCACCAATGTTGTGCTCCCTGGCACCAAACTTTATCACCCTCGCTCCTTGACTTTCAGAAGACTCCATGACTTGATAATATTTTCGAATGAGTATATACTTTGTTATCGATAGTGAACCTAACTACTATTACCAACTTTTTGTGATTCCTTTTAGATTACATTAATTTATCTTAAAGATTTCATTTCAATTGCAATATGGATAATGAACCATATGAGGATACTTCACATGTGTGTCCATATGTTGATTTGCATTTCGCACCATAACTATATTTATGGTGGTCATGATATGAATTCTGACAATCAAATTCAAGAATATCACACTTGAAATTCGAACTTTCAACTTAAATTAATTTTTTTATCCAATTTTGCTGCTACACTAAAAACTTTCTCTTATGTAAAGGGATTCATTAATTTATTTACATAAACATAAACCTTTTATAAGTACATAACATCGCTCAATCGAATTTCTATTTATTCTTTCGTACCAAAGGAGAACACCAAGATATTAGTTTGGATTCTTTGAAATTAGAGATTTTCTTATAATATACTTTATCAATTTTGTTAGCATTATCTCTAACGTGTTAAGATAAAAGATTTAAAAGTAAGAATTTTTGCTCAATCGAACTTTTTGCTCAATCGAACTTCTATTTCATTCTTTACGTATATGCCATATAATATATATAAATGTTAGAAATTATGAAATTAGCACTATAAGAGGGTTGCTAGGTGTTGCTTATGATATTATCGAGTCATTCAAGCATTGACTTAGTATTTATGATAACATCACTTTCAATCAGCGAGATTAATTAAATTCAAATGTGTATAGATTTTGGACAGTCCGTAATAGTATGTGAGAAATCCTTCACACTAAAGTCATGTCGTTCATACTTATGTGACTCAATTATTTTCTAGGTAAATCAAAGCTCGTTTGAGACCCAGTTTGAGAAGTCGCCTTCCATATAATAATTTGAAGTGCATCAACTTGTTGTTTGTTCAAAACACATAGTTGATTAAGATAACCACTTGTTCTTCCTGTTGTTATGCCTCCTCTGTCTCAGCTAGCAAACAATTGACAAACTTTGTCCCTTTTTGGATGTTCCTTTCCATATGTGGAAAAATTGCTCTAGAGACCTACTTAGTCCTTTACATATCATCCTTAGCATTTTAAGCTTAGATCAATTTGTTGGTGGAATATACCGAAAATATAATAAATTAATGTTAAAATAAGATGAACAAAAATGTAAAATAAATCTTTAGGCTGAGGCACAAATATCTCGCTCTCTTTTTTCAAACTTTAACAAAAACATGAATCTCCTTAAAATTTATAGTGAAAAAACTTACAAGATAATAAAATTCCATGATTACAATTGAGAATAAAATGAAGAAATAAATATAATCAGGGTGAAGCAAGTATATATCACTCTCTTGTTATAGCATGTCAATCTTCATTACCTAGCTTGCTTATAAACCTGCCAAGTACTCCTACTATATATGCAATACAAGGCCTAGTGCAAACAGTCACATATCTCAAACTTCCGATTATGCTAGCATATACCTTTTGATTTATTACATCATTATCATTTTCAACAGGATATAAGTGAACACTTGAATCAAAAGGAGTAGCAAAAATGGTTGATTCTTAACCTCTCAAAATGTAAAACTCTAAATAACAATCAGCGACCGTCATCCTTTCGTTTGCAAAATTTGCAGAGCAACAATGGCGGAAACTAAAGCTTCAAAAATCGATGCCAAATTAAGCCAATTTCCATCCTAGCTTCCCGATGAAATCCCAATGACGATACTCTCAAATCTTCCTGTGAAATCACTGTATATATCTCCACCGGTGCTAATGGCAGATGTTATTTCTTGCTTGTTGTTTATCTAAAAAAAACAAGGTTGTGTTTTTCTCATTGTATATGTTATATTTTAGTATAAGTGTAATATATATCTAGACTAAATGTTGACATATTCCTATATTACAATTTAAATGATTTTCCATAAACATGAATTCTTTCGCATTTTGCTCTATTAGTGATGTTGAAACTGGTTTAACATATACATACTAGTGGTATAAATAATGTTTACACTATTAATGTAGGTTAATCTATGATGATATGTTAATTTAGTTAAATCTTATAAATTATTTAAGAAATTAAGTATCAAATATTAAATAGTAAATCATCATATTAGTCCATTAATCAACCACCATAAAGTCTCTTGAATAAGTATTGTTTGTATTAATTTCATACTGGAGTAAAATTATGATTTTTTTGTTTTGTTCTTCTTCCAACTGGGAATATGAATGGTTAAATTTTTCCTTCATACAAAAAATCATAAAGATCTATATCATATTATTTTTTTTATTTATAAATATTTGTGTCAATGAGAATTTTATTTACATAAGTTTTTATTATCACTAACTCTCTACAATGTAAATATACGTAACTCGAACTAATTATATAATTCATTATGGTTTTCTACTCCCACCTCTCATCCATAGAATTAAATAGATAACCGTCATATTCAGTGTTTTAAAAGACTTTGTTCGGACTCACCCTGGGGTGGGATCCAACATATCGCCTCTAGACTAAAGTGTGGGGCACAATTCTGTAAGACTTACGCCCTAAGCGTCTCACTATATGCCCAATGCCCAATGATTGGTGCTCGCCTAACGTATATTATACAAATTATGTGATAATCTTTTAGTTAGCATTGTTGACCCTCATAAATCTTGAATAAATGAATATACTTAATAATTTTTAAATCTATAGCAAAATGACCTGATGGACCCTTCTACTTGCATGCATTTGTATTTTGTACCCTTTTACTTGATTATTTGTCAACTGAAACCTTAAGCTTAATGAAACTCTTTGTTTTAATCCCTTCCAGCCCTTTTCGATTTGTTGTTTCTCTCTCTTTATTCATTTTTTATCCACATATTTTTCCTCTTGATATTAGAAATAAAATTGTATTGTTGTTGTAGATCTGTATTCTTTTATTTTTGGGGTAATTTATAACCTGTAAAGTGATAAAGATTCAATAGTCTTGAAAGATGAAAAGTGATTGTTGAATGTCTTGGTGAAATTAGGTGAAATGTGCTATGTAAAATTGTGTACAAATATTTGAATATATTTCTTTATTTTAATGGATGTTTGTTAACATAAATGGGGGAAAAGAGATTTATGGTGGTTAAAGTGGTAGATATAAATGTTGGTTAAAGAAATACGATTAAAATTTGTGAATGAAAAAAATTTCAAAAAAAATAAAATCGGACGATAATTGTTAGTTATTTAGGAATCTATGATACTAGTGAGAATGGAAGGTTGTGGTGGTACCTCTAATGTAAAAAATATGAAGAGAGGTGAAGGGATGAAGAAAGAATGAAGTGAAAAAGAAACAAAAAATAGATTGTTTTTTTTAATAAAAAATAATAATAATAAGTGACTTGTCATTTAAAATGTGATGTGGATGATGATATGTCATATTTGTCAAGCCTTTGAAGTTTACACACAATGAAAGGGGTTTAAAATGTTTAGTTTCACTGAGTTTAAGGGTTCAATTGACAAATAATCAACTAAAATGGTCCAAAATACAAACTCATACAAGTACAAGGGTCTATCAGACTATTCCATCGAGATAAGAATATTGAGAGTAATTCAAATAACATGTTATGGTATCACATCTTTACTATTTTATAACACTGAGGATGATTATATACTACCTAACATTTCCTTGTAAAAATATATAGCAAAATTTTACTTCTTCACTTTTTATTGGTCTTCATTTATTTTTATCATATGTCTCAAAATTATCATATTTTATTTAGCTATTTGAAAGTAATTTTATTTTTATTCACAAGGAGTAATGTTTTTACTATAATACTTGTAAGTATTATAATTTTTTTTTGGGGGTGGGGGGGGGAGGTAAATTGTATAGTTACATTTTAAATTATTTATACTTGTATAATCATGTTTGAAGCTTTATTTTCTATCAGTTCCCTTAATCATGTTTGTAATTATTTCAAACTATTAATGTATTTTCACAATTTTGTGTTATTATATTATCATATATTTATATAAAAGAGAACCCTAGGCCCGCCTACGTGGTGCCACAAAAAACCAGAATTCCCTTTTAAATTTATTTATTTCCAAAACTAGCCTTCCATTTTCATGAAAAGTTGTGAGTATTATGAAAAGTTGTGACTTTTTTGAAAAGTTGTGACTTTTATAAAGAGTTGTGATTTTTGTGAAAAAGTCATACTTTTATGAAAGGTTGTGACATTTCTAAAGGGCTGTAAATTTTTCAAAGAGTTGTGACCTTTCCGATAAGACACAATAAATATTGTTCAAACTACCCTATGTTTTCTATAAATAGAGGAATTTCTTGCCACTATAATTTGTAGGTCTTTCCCCCACTACAGAGTAGTCAAATTCAAATCATTAAATTGAGTTTTTTATGAAGTTTGTTTCATTTTTGAAAGTTTTAGTGTAGCTTAAACTTTACTATAAGTCATAGTGATTCATCTAACTATTGTAATTTCTTTTTCTATTGTGGTGACCTTTTTTTAACTTTGTTAAAATTTCAGCAAGGATGATTGAAAATTGATCTTCTCTTTTGTCTATTTCTACAGGCTTCTTCATATAAACAAAGGAAATTGATTTCATTTGGAATGCTACATTACTATTCTTGGACCTCTTCGTGCACAACTCATACACTGCTAAATTGTTGATGGTTGAATTCATTATATTTGGTTCTTTAGTAAACAAATCTTTTATTTCTATTGTAATTATTTGTATGTTTTTTCGAATTCAAATACATTAGTTAAGCTTCTTATAAAGTGTATTTCATTTCTCAAAGTTTTCTTCCTCCTATTTCATGAAGTTTAATTTTTTTACTTTAAATCATAGTGATGCATGTATCTATTGCAACTTGTTTTTGCTATTTTGGTGACTTTTTTTCGAATTATGTTCAAAATTCAAGTGAGAAAGATTGAAAATTTATCTTCTCTTTTGTCGCTTTCTACAGGTTCTCTTCATATACTTTTTGAGAAAATTGCTTGTGGGTTGTGCTATATTGATAGCAGTCAACAACAAATATTTCATAACTTATATGGAATCAATGATGAAGTTTGTTAAAAGAACCAAAATGGCTGCTCTCTTGCTTCCCACATTTAGTACATTATATTGATTATTATTTTTGGGTACAAACATTTTTTTTATGTCATTGCACTATTTCTAGAATATTTGTATAGCCACATTTTTTATTGCAAGTTAACTAATTTGACATATTTCTTTTTCTCTTATTTTTGAGCATAATAAGATATTAAGTTTTGGTGAAACTAACAAATGTCTAAAATACACAATAAAAAAATATTTTTTATCGGCAATAAATATGCACATTCACAAAGAGTGCTACAACATTTACCGACATTAATTAATTGTCATTTAATTCAATGTTGCTATAGACTTTAGGGACATTTATATAGAGTATCAATTGCCTCTGAAAATGCATATTTAACGAAAATTAAGCTATTAATTATTATGAAAGATCATTTTTGTTGTAGTGATAACTCATTCTTTTGATAAAGTTTTTAATTCTGATAAAGAAGAAATAACTCTTTCTTTTTGCTTCTTTCAATTTAATTAAATTTGTGAACTGTAAACTTTGATACAACCCCAAAAGATTATATTTTTGAAAAATATATTAAGAAACATGTCTTTTTCTTCTTGATTGTTAGGAAAATAAGATCTTTTTATTATTTTTTTTGGATATTTGTGTGTTCAAATGCTCACAAGTGAGATTTTAATATGTTATGTGTCATTTTGATTCATTACATCCCTTGTGAACATTCAGATGTCACCTACTTTTTGGTTGATAATTGCATTAATTTTTTGTAACTACATACTATAACTTTAACAATAACTATGCTTTAATCCAAATAAGTTGAGGTCGGTGATATGAAACCTTAAAAATAACAATGACTATTTTGATACAATGACAAATAACATTTATGATAATAGCAATTTTAGGGTCATTTTAAGCATATACTTGGTATGGCATCAATACTAAAAAAGAGATTGATTGCGGTTCATAAGAAAGGAGTCCAAGATCGTCCATTTGAATTTAGTTACTTATGATCTTGTAGCCTGATTTTCCACTTTACTTGGGAGTGGTGTTGTTCAACGGATTTTGGTCTCTTTTTTAACGTCTAATATTGTTCTTTATAATTTTTTACAATTTAAAATTTTTCATTATATCTTACCAACTATTTTCAGGGAGATTTTCTTAAACTTCTATCTCATACTTCAAAATCTATCTATGACTCATAATTTTTGTATAACAAAAATGAAAATTTTAAAAAATATAGCACTTAAAGATTTCGGAGAAACGTTTTTTCTAAAGATAAAATGTTTTTGCCAATTATGTCGAAAATACGAATATTATTAAATGATCATATGTAAGCTTAATAAAGTAGTTCAATCCCGTGCGAAGCACGGAGAATTTACCTAGTTATACTATATTGTAACATTAAAACCTTAAAAGATCCATAGGGTCTACGCCCCATGTCTTTAAACTTACATCTCGCCTTATGCTAAGTAAATTGCCCTGCATCACGCCCCCGCATTTTAAAATACCGGTCATATTCATGACAACTCTTTGTTTTCCTCAATCCTATCCTATAAATAGTGATATTTGACACAATATTATACACACAATAATTTTAAAAAAATGAGAAAATTTCTATGGTCTCTTATCTTATCTTTTTTTTTATTAGTTCTGTTTAATGTTTATGTTTCTTGTTTGCTGTTATTGTAAAACTCTGTATTGTTTTGTTGTTATTATTGGGAATTTATATTTGAATATTGTATTTATATAATAGCAAGTCATTTTATTTTATTCACTTTTAGTCAATTTTATGATGAAGGATGTATCCTTTTTATTAGGAAAAGATATGCTTTTCTATTGAAAAAATTATGGATTTACTTTAGTAAATATTAAGATTTGAAGGACATAAAATATGATATTTACAATCAAAATTTATATGAATGATATAAGGATAAACATGCAATACACGTTCTCAAAACTAATACCTTATAATTAACGATCTACCTGTGTAAACCATTTTAAAAACAATTTTTGTTTATCAAACTTATAACTTTACCATTTTAAAAACAATTTTTGTTTATCAAACTTAAAACTTTCTTAGGTATTTAACGTACAAGTTTGGGTGGTTGCGTTAGCACCCTTTATCGCTCTTGTGCACTAAAAACTCCACTCATATGAAGGTATTCATTAGTTTATTTACTTGTACAGGAAAATAAGTCTTACCTTATTTCTACAACATGATTTTTCACAAAAGAAATTCAATTGGAATTCCTCCTTAAATTAGGTGTAAAAAAGGGAGAATAATGGCAACCACATCTATTAACTAGTAGAAGTAATTTACTTTACACTCTTAATTTTTTAACGAAAATATCAACAACAATAAAATATTAAATATAACTTTTGTGTTGCATTCCTTTTTAGACCGGTTATAAAAGGAAAGTAAGATGCATAAATTGAGATAGAGGAAAGAGTAGATCTCAATTTATGCATTGTAATTTCCTTTTATAATTTGCGTACAAAATTTATTATTTTTTTGGCAAAGGTTTTTCTACATTTTTATAATAGAGATAGAATATCTGGCAGATAGGCCATGGTCACAATCAAGGTGTCTAAATGTAAAAATAAATTGTGATAAATTTTAGGGACTATGTATTCGACCTCAACATACATATCTTGTAGGTTGTGTGATGAGATCTCTATTTGTGTAAATCTTTTGAATGGTACTGTTGTGATATCTCTCTTGAAGCCAACACCCCAGGCCTACAATTTTTTTTGATGATCTTATCCTTTTATCATACAGTCAAATCGTCTATATATCACGACCCTTGAGTAGACGTTCTTGTCTTCTTTGAGTCCATGGATTGGGTAGTCAAAGAGAGTGTTGAGATGAGTAATTTTATTTTTAATGAAGTTGTTCTTTTGGTAGATCGCTTTGAGCTCTTCAACTAGTTCGGGATTTTTTTGATTTATTTGACGTTGTTGGACTGTTTTATCATGGAGGGGACAATTCAAGAGTCACACTACTAGATTGATGCAAATTATGAAGAATCGAGCTTGAATCTCTTTAAAGAGATCGAAATACTCAGCCATGTTGGTAAACTTATTGGCCGAAGGTTATATATCCGTAACTTTCCTTTAGTGAAGTTTTATGCTCCGTTGACAGCCATGAAATTTTATTGATCAGCAAATAGTGATTTTAGTCCCTTCTTCAAAGATGATTAACTAGAAACCCTTATATTAATATGTAAAAGACAAAAATAAACTTATTCCAATAAGGAGTACTCATGTGCATTCATGGTTGCAATTTATGTTTGTTTCAAAAATCATGGCTCTCTTCAATCTCAAATCCTGAAAATTTGTAAATAATAATTTCAATGTATCATGTAATTACAAAGAATACAACTGCCATAGTGGGAAGTTGTACGAGTATTCTAGCTCAAGTTCAATATTGAGCTATTTTAGGCGATGTGAAGTTGTATGAGTACTCAACAGTGTAATTTAGTTGATACAAGTCACAAGAGGATGAAATTTTATGTCTATATACATTTGTACTGAGGAGGTTATCAATAACAAAATCTCAGATAAGGTCTGTGTACATTCTACACTTCTTAGACCCTCGCTTTTGGAACTACACTAGATACATTGTTATTGTTGAAGTGTTGGTGGTCATGCAACCATGTATATATGATGCCACAACAACCATTAAAGTAAACGATAAGTATCCATACGAATCTCTAATCACATTTTCTTGTATTATATGTAAACTTATAAGCGTTCCTCCTTTTTATGTTGTCACTATTAACATGTAATAAAAGTTATGGAGTACTAGATTGTAGTATATTGTTTTTCAAAGTTCAAGCTAGATGACGTAAATTGTTGTCTTAAACTGGCAATTTCTCTTTGTGACAATTTTTTTCTTTCATTTTATTTTTTTGGTGAATTAATTACAGAATTTTGTTTTACTCTGACAAACATTGGGATGAAAGTACTAACAATTTAAATAAGAATACGATATTAAGGAAACAAAACTGCAATATATGCATATGCACAAAATAAAAGAACTTAAACGTAACCCATATTTCACATACTTGTGTAAATATCACTTATTAAAGGAATAATGCACAAGTACCCCTAGATTATGACTGGAATCTCACATACATACTTTAACTAAACTAAGGTCCTATTACCCCTGAACTTTTTTTTTTTTGTAATTTTGTACATTTTTTGTCTTTTATGGCACACTCCGTGACTCCACGCAATTGGGGCGCGTGGGAGATATTTGGATTCCACATAAGCTAAAAAGGTGCATAAAGTTACAAAAAATAGGTTTGGGCGGGGGGGAGGGGGTAGTAAGACCTTAGTTTTGTTAAGGTGTGTCTCTGAGATTTAGGTCATAGTCTAGGGGTACTACCTTTTTCCTTTATTTAATTAGATTACAAAGTGAGAAAATAATGTCATTTATTATAATCAACAAGAGGTGGATCTACTTATCATATATACTTATATAATTATTACCTTATAAGTGACATACTTGTGTAAATATCTTTTTACTGTACATAAAACTTTAAAAGTTCACCTAGGGTTCATCAAAGTACTAATTTTAGCTTACTGTATTCTTGTATTGTGTCTCCATGTGTGGATTTACAATAAACATATCTGTACTGATGAGATGAGGTCGTATCGAAACCCTGACTGGTATGTTATATTGTCCTTGTAATTTGGTATGTCTTTTTTACTTATATGTTTTCCTTTTAACTTCTTTAATGTTCATTCCTCGACTCGAGTATCATTCGGAACTATCCTTCTACCTACACGAGGATTGAAGGATGCTATATACACACTCACACGATATTGGTGAAAGATGTAGCAGACCACATCAACATATTTCTAAATTCAGGTCTATCTCTCATCAAAAATTATCTTTGTACGTCTTTGAACACTCAATAATTCAAAAAGAATCTTTTGAAACATGTATATTGTTAATGATTTATTGCTTTAGAATACAAACAGTACTATAATATCGACGATAGAGGACTACGCGCAACACACGTATCTGTAAACTAGTTAAATAATAAGGAGAAATGCTTACAATAACTACAAGAAAAAACATAATTCAACGTCTCGTCCTATATTTGACAGAAAAAAGAAGTGCAAAAGGAGCATACCAACAAAACTAAGAAGAATTCTTGCCGGAGATCATTAGGGGATTACCAATGCTTTCTGCAGGATTGTATCCCCAACTACAGCAATGTGTTCTAGTTTTTTAGTTGAACTATCAAATAACATGATCAATCTCCGAACCGAAAGTGTAATGTACCCCTTATTTGTCTGAAGAAGGTGTATAGAAATGTGAAATTGGGTGAAGAAAACATATATAACACACCATATTTAGGGTATTCAATGGTGAACTGTTTTGACCATGACATATTACCTCTACAGTCTTTCGAAATCCAAATATCAAAAGTAGTAGTACATATATGACAAGTATAAAGCAAAGAGAGGTCACTTCCCACCACTCCCAGTTTTATATTACAATTGTTTTCTCCACAAATGGGAATCTCCAAGCTTCCCCATGTCTCATTTGCTACATCAAAAGAAATGATGTTGGTCACAATACCCGTAGATGCAATCCAATAAAGCTTCCCATTGAAAAAATTACCTGAATGATTCATTAGAAAGATCCCCTGAAGTTGGTCATGGAGTGTTTTCCAAAAATTCACTCCTCAAATCGTAAGTATTGACGACAATCCTCACGTTGGACACCTCATCATTGTAAAAATTATGATACTGATCAATAAATAGATATTTTTTAATCGTCACATGAGTCATCGTATCCAAAACCATATTTAGTATAGAAAGAGGTACCTCAAAGTGAAATAAGTAATTTCATTGACGTATTAATGGTGGGATCCCATATACACATCTCCCTTTCGTGATTGCAAAGACAAATCAACCCATTGGCAGTGTTGACACCCAATTTTGACTCTCCGCGATAGAAATTGATTGATCGAGCTTCTTAAATTTCGAACGACATGAAATAATTAATTTTATGAAATTCAAAATAACTTTCAAGTTATTTTAAGGTAATTTTGTCGTTTTTATAAGTTTTTAAGTAATATATAGGTTTGATGTAATTTTGTATATAATTAATATATTTCATAAACATTTTGATAATCATCTCAAAAAGATTTTAATTTTAGTAAGTATCTTATTTTAGATTAAAATATGGTTATATTTTTTGAATAATTAGTTTACAATTAAGTTTATTGTTTTATTTCGTTAATATTAATAAACTCGTTAATTAGTTAATAGTAATTCACCTATTTGAATCCTAGTCAAATCTTTTGGTTACGTCTTTAATTCGTTTGGCTAGATTATTAATTATTCTATTGCAATTGTAGCCAAATCTCTTCAACCCATTTAGAGACCAAAGTTTTGGGCCTTTATTTCAGCCAACCCTATTTCCATTCAGCAACCCATTCCAATCTACTCGTGCCAACCCTATTCACAATTTTTCTCACAAAATACCCAGCCGAAAAATACAATACATCAGCGATCCAAATATTCCCAGAACACAATTCCAGCAACACATCCTCTTCTTTGTGAAGCAGAGCCCAGCCAGTACGCAGCCCATCGCGATCTAGACCAGCAGATTCGGCAACGTGAGTCCACTCTCGCGCGTCGTCTCTCTCTTATCCTCCATAGGAATAATCTTCCAGGTGTGAAGATCGTGTTATTCCTTCGTACTTCGCTCAGAAATCAGGCGGAGGCCATTCTATATCTGTTGAGAACAGTACGATTTACATCTCCTCAACCTTATATCTAAGAGGAAATTCGAATTTGAATTTCGAATTCACCCCTTTTCTTTACCCAATTCCCCTCCCCCCACACCCAATTCGGCCGCATCTTCCCATCTATATAAACCCTCTCATTCTCAGTTTTGAGTTTTCTTTCTCGTTCACTGCTTATAGTTTGTTGGATTCTGACTTGCAGTGGTGGGGTATAGATCCCTTCAACTCGTTCCCGTCTCAATTTTGCTGCCCAGAAAAGGTAATCTTCTTTTGATCTTTAACTTCTTTTTAGTTGACTTTCATTTGAGAACTGAAGCTCTCTGTTGGTTTCTTATCTCCATCTCATGAATGCATCTGTTCCATCTTGGTTCAGTGTTAATGTCCAATAATTGCTCGATTTAATGTCGTAGTTGATGTTTCTCATCAGTTTTTGAAGATGAAGTTTGAGTCTCCCTACTGTTGGTTCACTTTATTCTATTTTGAGGAAGTTCGCTGAACCTCTGACTCATTATGCTTAAAATAGTTTGATGGTTCAAGTGCAAGTTTAGTAACTTATGATATATATATATTCATTGTTTTTCCTTAAAAAATCCTCATTTATGAATCAATTCAAATTAGAATAATATATAAATATGACATTTAGATTGATCCCATTTCACATTTATGTCTTTCAACTTTGGTTGTGCAGAAGTAGACACTTTCAAATTGTATAAAGTAGATATATATCTATTACATACTTCTATTCACTTGTTTCCAACCATAAATTTAGATATGCCAATAGTAGTAGCACTTTTCTCATAGTTGCATGCCATACTATTATTGTTACTCATACTAAACATCACATTATTTAGTTATTGTTATTGCTCCTGTTTTCGAAATGCTTTTTATGTTTCAGAAATTCTATTCTATGCATTCAATTTTATTTGCTATGTCCTCTTAACTTTTGTGTTTTCTTTTTAGCTACTTTTATGTGCATTACTTGAGTCGAAGATCTTTCGGAAATAGTTTTTCTACCTCCACGAGGTAGGAGTAAGATCTAATTACACTTTATCCTCCTCATATCTCGTTGTGTTTGTTATTATTGTTGGCTCAATGCGAAGATGGATTATGTGGATGTGTAATTGTCATTTATTGATTTTTAAAATGGAGAAGTAAAAGGTACAAGTAAAAACGAAAAAGTGGATAAGTAATTAGAGACAGAGGGAGTATTACGATGTACGATGCTTTACACTACCGCCAAGCCTATCCCAAGGACAATGCTTGACTACGTCATAAAATGATGTAACATAGAGTATGCGTCAATACTTGGAATGTACTCAGCATGCACGATATAGATAATAACTGAAAAAATATATAGTTTGAACAAACGATATCTTAGCAATGATACAATCTAAACATAATATAAATACTGAATTATAAGTGACAAAAATTGAACTGAATACAATGACCAAGTATTGATTATGAACACAACATGCTGAGACTGAATATTGAAGTACAAACTGAAAACCTGGTCAAATGCACTCGAGTCTAACTGTGAGAGATATTTTTAACCGACATGAAACCATTTGAGCTAAATGCAAAGTCTGATGTATACCCCATCAAGAGGACCCAATATACCTTAGCAAGGGTATAAATGCATGACTGGCGTAATCACTTAATCTTATGACCAATATAGGGGACTTATGAACCTACGGAGGCACATAGTTTAAGCACGATGAGGGTACGGTTAACAGTATTCCAACTAGGTGTTAAGTCTACTCCAAACTGGAAATGTATTCCACACAACATAACAACAATACTGGATAACTCAATATTCTGACATGTAAATTTGAGAATGCAAATTTAAGTACTGACAGTACAACATTCAAAATCTTAGGCATGTTTATCTGGTTAACTGTCCTAGCAAGTGTAATTAATCAATTAAGAGAATCTACACAACTAGGGTTCTAAGTTTCATGCAAGAAACTAAGCAATGTTCTCGCGAAAACATGATAATTTGATTAAGAAGAAATCAAACCTAGGATATTGAATACCTGGTATTTTACATTATAGTTTACCAGCGATAGGTAGCACACCCAGTTCGCGGGTCTCTCAACCCGGCGGACCCATCGTTTATACACCTGCTATGAGAACCATCGTTGGTCCCCAAACGAACTCTTATCCTGGCTAACTATCAGTGGAAGACTGACTCAAACATACAAAGCTTAAAGCTTAATGCAACTCATTGAAATAAGGATCAACTCAATTATAAGATATTGAACTCAGTGAAATAAGACTCAACTCAATAATATGATACTCCACTGTTGGTAATCAAACTCCGAATACTGAACTCTAGATACTCAAGTATGGATACTCTACTCAATATAAAGCAACGATAAGAGGTGAAATATATGGAGAAGTTTTAAAATATTAGAAAACAACTCAATGTATTAAATATGACAATACTATCACTTTGTATGAAAGGATACAATATAAACTCTTTTTGTATATCAAAATATAAGTACTCTTTGTATATAAAAATACAATTATCTCTGTGGGAGTTTCTTTAACCGACAACCATCACATATGAGCTATGTGATGATATATTATTTGTCCTCACACTCCTAGGACCGTCCATACCTTACCAGAGGTATATAACCTACTTATAAGTGGATCCACTAGTCTATGCTAAAAAGAATTAAGGAATCCTCTAAAAAGTATAACCCTTTCTATCCACGATGGATATATGGTTTATGGGGACTATGATTTGTCTGAACTATTCCCCATATCGGTGTTCAAACTACTCTTAAAATATAACTAGCTCATATGTTTAAAAACATAACTCTTTTTGTGGTTTGACATAATTACTCAAAAACAAGCCCAAAGGCTTTCTAGGAAATCCGTGTTTCCTCTATTGCTTAGATGTGAAAGCATTTACACTTTACTATAAAACTAGCTCAAAGGCTTTGTTGAAAATCAACGTTTTCTTTCTTTTCTAAATGTGAAAACATTTTATCTTTGAGAATGTATAGTCCCCATATACTTTTTTTTTAAAGAATTGAACTTCAGTTTTTACTCCTTACTCAGTTCAAAACTCAACTCTTAAACAAGTTTAAAGCATTTGCAAAAGATTTTTTTAAATAGAGTTCATGCCAAATTATGGACGTGAACGACTCAATTAAAGGTTTTTAATAACCATAGATAGAACTCAATACTTGGGACTCAAGAACTTCAATGATACTATTCATTTCAAGAATTCTCAATTTAGAGGGTTCATGCAAAATTATGAGCATTAATCACTCAACTCAAGGACTCAAAGATACTTCTAATCTCAAGAGTGCTCGACTTATAGTACTTAAAGAGTTATGACAAACTCAACTTAAGTACTTCATGGATAACATGAAATTGTCCCATGAGGAATATAATCTCAAAAGGATTATGAACTCAATACTCAATACTTAGAACTTGAAGATACTGCTTCGCTCAATGATACTCAATTTATGGAGTTCATGCAGAATTTATGGGCATGAATGACTCGACTAGAGGTTAGACATAACAACATAGAGCTTATGTATACAACTCTTCCCATTCTCATTCTTAATTTGTCAAAACTTAGTTTCGATCGATAGCTGATCTCAAATGATTTACAACTGAACTCAAAAACTTTCTTGATTTCTACTCTTAACTGTAAATTATGAATTCAAGAGTTCTGGTCCATAATATGAAGGATATTGTAATGATAAATTAGACGATGAATACATTCTCTTCATCATCATACTCACTTACTCGAGTCTTGAAATAAATTATTATAAATTTTAGAAGATTCTTAAAAAAGATTCAAAGAGACTTTCTCAAAATGTTTGAAAGGACTCTCAAGACTTAACTCTTAACTCTACCTTGAATTTGAATTATGAATTAAAGGGTATTATCATGTTATCAATGATTTCTAGGTGTTTAGAAGTAGGTTAGAGTGTTCAGAATTGATAGGGCTTGAAGGTACCCTTTGAAAGGACTCAAACGGACGAAACGACGGAGAGGGGGTGTGGGAAGGTGACCTTGGCGCCCTAAGTGAAGAGGGGTGCCAAACATCTACCTAAAAAGGAGTGGTTGGGGCGCTTTTGATGGCGTGGGGCTCCAAGCCTCAACCCAGGAAACCCCGACGACTTTCTTTGCTCATTTTGTCACCCTAACTCGCCTGAAATTGAACGGTTTCTTCGTCAATCACTTGGATTCAATTTCTTAACATAAGTACACTCTAATATACTTAAAAAAACACTCAAATAACTAATATTCATCTCAATAAATCATCAAAACACAAACAAAATAGGATTTAAAAGGAACTTTAAGAACACTTAAAAAGAAATTAAATCTTTCAATCTTTATGGACGAATTTGAATATGAAAATTATATTTGGCGTGTGGGTGAACGAACCCAACACTCTGGAAACTTATATAACTCTGAGTGAACAAACCCAGAGCAAAAATCTACAACAAAATTCAAGAACCTCGATGAACACTTTTATCCTTTCCTCTTTTCTCTTTTTTTTTTCTCTTCTTTTCTTTTCTTGAACTCTCAACTTAAACCCTAGGCGTATATTAGTATTATAAAACTTAAAAAATCCGATTAGACCCTTAAAATCTTACTTAAAACAAATTAAATCTGATTGGGTAAGGAAAAGACCAAAATACCCCTTACTATTTTCTGTTAATTTTGATTAACTAGACAACTTGTCTTCGAAATGGCATATCTCACTCATCTGACCTTCAAACTTATAAAACTTGGTGGAGGAAAGATAATTGAAAGACCTTTCATTGGATATCTTGTATCCTACATAACTCATCCTGTAATAACAGTTATGGTCGTTTGAACTTGACACAAAACTCATAACTTAAGCATAACTTGCAACATTTAAGATTTTTCTATTTCCAATTTAGTTCTTTTTGGAGCTCAAGGTTCTACATATAGTGACCTGAACTTAACACTCAAGAAATTTTAAATTCCTCGGTAAAATACGACTCACAAGAAATTATGGTTCGAGTCTTAGTTCAAATAACTAAATCACAACCATTATCTAAGGTTTTAGATACTCTAGGCCTAAACAAGACATGGAGAATTAAGAATCTGACTGAATTCTAGGCACCTAATGGGTTAAAGGAACCTACTAGTGAAATCCCACATACCTAGTAACGAAATTTACGGAGAAATCCTTCGATTTCGGGTTCGAAACTTTAACCAAATCTGCTGATTATTCTTGGAAAAACTAGCGGCTCTCTCATCTTTTTTTAATCTAAGTTTTGGTTATTAATTATTTAGGGTATGTTCTTACTTAAAATTAGGCCTAAAATGAGTAAAATAACGTAGTTTAAATTGACAAATCATATGGGGAAACACTAAAATGACCCTGACTTAAAAGCCGACGGAGGCCTACCACAAAAGCCACTAATGGACCGCCAAAGGGACCACGTACCTTCATATGGGTCGTGGTTGCTGGCCAAGGTCTACTGGTGTTGGCACTCCCTTATATGGTCCATTTGACCGACCACGTGAAAAACCACAGACCATGAATGCCACCGCGGTTCGTTACTTGAGGCTAGGGTGTACTGGTTTAGATTTATGAGGCTCACCAGTGTCCATCATCAAGACCACGACCCATGGAGGGCTCTGTGGTATTTTGTCACTCCCCGAGCTACCCTCGAGACACGAACACGAAACCTAGGACTTCAAGTGATCCCAAGCTAACCCTGCTGGCGTGATCATGAGCATACTAAAGATAATAAACTGAATGCGGAAGCTAAATTATAATTTAAACTTAAAAGATGGGGAATACCCATATGCTAAAACTGATATAATATGAAGACTGATGGGTTTAATACAATGAAGTTACTAACTCAACACTAAGCTGAAACTAACTATGTCTGAAAATAGCCTCTAAACTGGACTAGAAATACTGGGACAAGCCCCAGCTAAGTCTAGCAAAAACTGAAACTAAATGACTAAAAGACTGAAATGAAACTCATGAATGTTGTCCTCGGAGAATGATGACTCACCAGTGAAACTGCTGAACTGGAGATCGGAGATTGATCTATGCGTGATTTGGATGCTGAGAACCTGAACCTACATCATGAGAAGATGTAGCGCACGTATGCGTCATTACTTGAAGGTACTGAGTATGCAGGATAGAGTAAAGCTGAAAAAAAACATAACTGAACAAGCACAAAAACAAGTATAATAATCTGAACATGATATACTAAATTTTGAGCTAACTGGATGCAATGACCAATTTATAACATGCTGAAACTGAATACTGAATATACTGATAAATGGTCAATGTAGAGAGTCTGAGTGAACTGTGGGAGCTACTAATACCCGATAATAAAACCACATGAGATAAATGTGGAGTTCGATGTATACGCCCCATCGAGAGGACCCAATATATCCTGCCAGAGGTATAAAGGCATGCTGGCGTGATCACTAAATTGATTGCCCTATTGGGTACGCTGAATCCTAGTCCAACTCGGTATTATGCTACTCCCATTAATTTATGTAGTTAACTGATTATGTATGAATTTTCTGTAAATACTAGATAGCTCAAAACTGAACATGCAAACTAAGAATGCAGCATTTAATATGGTAATGATGCATTAATAACTGAGGCATGTATATCTGAAGTAACTAAATATCTGACCTGACATGTGTAATTCAAGAACTAAAGAAATACATAGCTAGGGTTCTGAAATTCATGCAATTATCTAAGTAATAACATGTATATCTGATTTGGAACATATATTTAATAAATTCATGAAGTTCTAGAAAACCTAGGTTTAATAAGAGAATCAAGAACTGACTGAAAAGTAGGGACCCAATGGGTGAAAGGAACCCACTAGTGAAATCCCACATATCTGGTGATTAAATTCACGGAAAAACAATTAGGTTTTGGGGCTGGAACTGCTAGAAACTTGTTGCGTTCTTGAACTAGGGTTCTTGAGCTTTCTTCTCCTCTCTTGCTTCTAATTTTCTAACTTTTGATTTATGATTTTGACTTAGGTAAGTTCTTGTTATGTTCTAGGCTTAAACTGACTAAAAATCTGATGATTTATGGTCAAAACGACGTATCTTAGAGTTTAAACAAAGTGGAGAAAGACCAAAAGACCACTGGGTAAGTTGTTATGGACCAAACGACGGCCAGGACAGACGATCCGTCGTTTGATCGACGCTTCGTCGTTGGGGTCGTAGGTTGGGCCTGTTCGACATACATTTATTAAAATGGGCTTAACTTTTTACTTGGAGGTCTGATTTTAGCAAAATCGGTGTCTATGGAAAGCTAATTAAATTATCTATTTGTGGTTAGGTCATGGGACACCTAATTCATTTTATGCTAAGATTTATGACCATTTAAAGTTAACCAACTACATTTCCCCCTTAACTGTCTGCTAATTCCCACCTACGGACCGTGGTTCCTGATACCCTCAAACTTACTTCTCAAATAAGAAGTGAAGCGGTCGTATCAAGTAAAGAACCCAACTAATGAGGTTGGGGTCGTTCCCACGAGGAAAATAGTTCAGACTTAACTTTAATCTATTATTATTATTATTTAGTCAATTATTTCCTTAGAAAACAAAAACAATAAAAGTGGGGTTTTTATCTCTAAATGAGTAAAAATAACTAACTAGATTAACGTAAACAACTAACAAACTCGAATGATGGAGTTTAATCAATTGACAAAAGTAACTAGGGTTTAAGTGTTCCCCACAGGTTCCTAACTTGATAATTCTAACTATAACAATTCTTTCGTAGTATCTTGCATGCAAAGTGATAAGTTATGTATTTCTAAATCCTTGGTCCTGCATCTAGAAAATTTTACTCCGCACCTTGGTCCGGCTACGTGTGTTGCTATACTAAACCTTACCTTTACCTCATATTAAGCATTGTATTCGATATTTGACTAAGTTATTACCTCGTACCAATCAATACTAGCCTATTAGATAGTATACACTAAATCTATGTTGATAATTCTTTTCCTATTATCTACCTCCTTGGTCCGGCAAGTAGAATTAAGGCGAGTTCTAACGTTGGCCATCCTTTAAAAAGACTTCTAAACGAAAGAATTATCAATACATGCAAGACACTATTCTAGAATTGTTATTTTAGTTAGGTTTTACCTCATTATTCGCCTATGGTTCCCACAACCCTAGTTATGGAGTTTAGTTACCCATAGTCATAATCACAATATTCATATATGTAATATAAGAATTCATGCACTTACTTCAATGCGAACGAATAAAATCCAGAAATTTATTTGATTAATCGACAAAATCTCCAACAATCAACTCCAGAGAAAAGTGTAACAATCCATAGTCTAATATCCAAAAAAATCTCCTAACAAAGAATCTAACATAAAAGTGTCTAATAACCAAGAGTCTAACCCCAAAAACGAGGTTTTTACAACTATTTATAAAAAATAAAAACCTAATAAAAGAAGGACTCTAATTGCTGAAACTCTGTCAAAATGCGGCTGGGTCGACGGACCTCGTGACGGGACGTCGTAGTCACGACGGGCTGTCATGGCCTCCGTCATCCTATACTTTACGAAACCTTCTGCTGCTTTCTTCATTACCCTCGAGGAACAGGTATGACGGACCGTTCCAAGAACGACGGTCCGTCGAGGGTCTCCGTTCCATAATACTTCTTGGAATTTGGGTACTGGAACTACTTCTCTGATCATCACGACGAACCAGCAGGACGGACCGTCGTGGCTATGACGGTCCGTTATGCACTTCGTAACCCCACACTTGGTCAGACTTCCCCATCTTCCTTCAGCAGCTTCACTACGATACCACCTACGGACCGTCACCGGCACGACGGACCGTCACAAGCTCCGTAGGTGGTAACTTTTTGTGCATTTCTTGCTCAAAAACTTCCGCGTTCATCTTTAGATAGATTTCCTGCAAATAAATGGAAACTTACATAAAAATTAATACAAAAAGGCTTTTGGACACACATTAAACTTAAGGAAAAAACATCAAAAATACCGTGAAACCATGGTATATTAGTTCCACTCACGGACCGTGGGTCCACTTACAGACCATGCTGGTCACCCGTGGTCCTTGTCAGAGAGTGGCTGAAGGAGGTATCGATCGACGGTCACAGAATACGGACCGTTGTCTGACCTACGGACCATAGGTCTGTCCGTCAATCAAGACTCTTAACATTCCGGAAAATTTTATATCTACTGAAGAGACCAATAGGTCTTTAAGAATGCGTATTGGGGATAGATAGACATTCCAATGCCCAATATTGAGAAATATTGGGCATAGTATAGAAAATTGGCTAAGGGGTAATAGCCAATTTCTATATAATACACAATAAGCAAAATATTGGGTATATTAGAAAATATTGGCTTAAAGGGTGTTAGCCATATATCTAAGTATTAATGAGCTTGTTTAGGAAATATACCAACAATGAAGACCCTAAGCTTCAGAAATTCATCAGTTACAAACACATTAGGTACTAGGAATCCAAGTATCAAGCCTAATACCCTAAGTACATAACTATTTAAAATGATCATGTAGAGTGAGTAGTGCGCAAGGACATAGTGAGGGTCCTTGGGACAATAAGTAAACATTCCCAAATGAACCATAAATAAGAGTTAGTTAGAAAAGTGCAACCAACCCATGTGGAAGCACATGTGCAAGACATGTGAAGAAGCTGCCAAAGGAGGGGACCACCCTAACCGAATTCGTTAGGGTAGTTAGGGGGAAAAGATGCAAAAGGGACCACTCCATGTGGGGCATAACATCCCTACCAATTCTAGACTCAAACCTACTGCCCTAAATAACTAAATAAACTAGGACTAACCGAATTGGACCAATTAGTGCACCCGACAACCTAGGACCAAAACCGGATTGACACTAACCTAGTACTAGTTAAAGAGACAACCTAGTACCTAACCTAGGATGGTCCAAAAGGTTAGTTATGGTACTAAAAACTTAGGGATACTTTAGTAATTCTCCTATGTTATCTAATTAATTAATTTAGCAAATTAATTAATTAATTTAAAAGGGATAAAACCGAAAATAAAAAGGAAAATTTCAGATTTCGATTAAGAAAAGAAAGGGATAACCTAGTACCTAACCTGGGATGGTCCAAAGAGTTAGTTAAGATCCTAACGACTTAAGGGTACTTTTGTAATCATCATAGGATACTTATTTAATTAATTTAGCAACTTAATTAATTAATTTAAAGGGGAAAAACTGAAATCACAAGACAATTTCCTGATTTTGGTTAAGACAAGAAAAAGACAACCTAGTACCTAACCTAGGATGGTCCAAAGGATTAGTTATCATTATAACGACTTAAGGGTACCTTAGTAATTAACCTAGGTCACTTAATTAACTAAATTATAAATTTAATTAATTACATTAAAGCGGTAAAACCGAAATTCTTATGTTAACCTAGTACAATTCAAGAAACATCCTAGTACTTAACCTAGGATGGTCCTAAAGGGTTGATTTTGGTTCCAATGACTTAAGGGTACTTTAGTACTTACCCTAGGTCCCTAAATTAATTAAATTTAAGGATTTAATTAATTGAAATAAATTCAAAAAGTTGACCAAAACCATAGTCAACACAAAAATTCCGGATTTTGGGTCAAGTCAACATTCTCATATGTTTAGTCAACTTAGGAGGGGCTTTTTAGTAATTAGTTAATTAATTTATTTAATTAACTTATTAAACCCTAAATTGAATGAGTCAATATCAGTTATTAAACCTAAAAATCACGTTCAAACTCATAAAAAAAAGGACACAAAATAGTAAGCAAGCGAGGGAAAGAAAAACAAAAAATTCCATTGATACTCCTAGGCGATTTCAAGGTTTCTCCAAGTTTGCGTTCAATATGGTCTTTGTAGATTAAGTTCTACTTAAGGTATGGGTTTCTCTCTTGGAATTCTTTGTCCAAGAGTATTTTCCTTTGAACGATTCACAAGATTTTGAAAACTAGGGTTGTAACCGTCGTTCTCGTCGAACTTCCCTTCCCTAGTATCCTTTTCGGTTTCAATATTGAATAGGTTAGAGATCATGTTGTTGGTATGTGGTGCTGGCTGTTCTTAACATGTATTTTTCTTGTATGACGAGTATAATGAACTTAAGAACTTGTAATTGCGTAAAGTTAATCTTATCGTGATAATTAAGGATCGATAATATGCTAAGATAAGTCCATGATGTGTTAAGTAAATTATGTGTCTTTGACTGAATGTTGACTTGTTGTTGTTGTGATGTTATGAAGATGCTAAAGCCATCAAATGTTAATATGATGTTGTCCAATATGTTCTTAAAACGTTACACTAAAATCCATAAACTAAGAATTGGATCAAAGACATCTATGAAATCATATCTTGAATAAATTGGCTATCTGGTTCCAATAAAGTTGGCTAACTCTTTTTGGTCAAAATGAACATATGGTAATGGCTAGGAACTTATTTAAATGATTCAAAGATTGGCTAAGGGTTCATACATATGGCAATTTAAATATGAACATACGTAAAAATTATCTTATGCCAAAAAGAATGAATTTGCTAGTCTAATATCCCAAATCTTGAGCCAGTACTAATCATATGCCGATTCTTATACAGTAAGAGTATCAAATATATATTAAGCACTTCTAAAGTAATATCAATGAATCCATAACCAAGGGCATGACATTTATTGGGACAACTCCCAGCATGCTCCACAAGAATGAACTATGAACACATGAAACTCATTGAATGAAGTGCTCATCGTCCATAAACGGTGATATGAAGCTACTACACTAAAGTAAGTAAGTAACGTGAGTTATAACATAACTAAAGGGGTCTAAATTAAGTTAGTGACCAGAATAGGGGGTTAAAGGAAGTGAGACAAGTCTTACTTACACGAAAGCTAATTTGTTAAAAGAATACTCATGAATGAAGGTGTTAGAATGTGTGAAACTAGTCTCATTAACACCTAAGGATGATATGTAAGTACAATTCACATTCATCAATGTAAATTAAGGATGATATGAAGGGACAATTCACATTTCATCAATGTATAGTAAGGATGATCAGTCATCAATAGAGTAGGTAAATCTCAATCGAGAAGCAAGCCTCAAATGTTTGAGTCAACACTAAAAGATTATGAAATGGACATTCACGTAAAATGGGATGAGTTACTAAGATGTATGTAATGAAGTGATGAAACCCTATAAGGGTTAAGTAAGAGTGTGAAACACACTAAACGGCCAAGTACATTGGCATATGATGAAATGAACATTCACATAAAAGGGATGAGTAATTATGAAAAGCAAATGTGCTAATTCTAATGAATGTGGTGACAATATGATAAGAGGCTAATGTGAAAGATGAGAGCAATCTCAAATGAGCCTAAGTAAATGTTACCAAAATGTAATCACCTATGAGAGTGTAAAGCTAATGAAGAGACCATTCTCTATGTACACTCTAATGAAAGGTATTGAGATTAATGTATACTTAATACTAATGATGAGATGAGAAATCATCTATTGAGATATGATGTCCTCATACTATAAGCCAGCTTCCATGACGTATGAGTTGAATGAAATGGAACTTTATACTGAGCACCGATAGGCTAGCTATGAGCAGTGATGCCTTCTTTCGTGAAGGGCGGAGTTTCACGTAACTCTCATGAGATGAGACTGTCCGGCATGCCGGGTATGTGTCTCCTTATATCTCCTAGTCTTTGAACCTATACTGCCAATATAGGGATCTAGCAGGGTTCGACTCCCTTATACGCTAGCATGTTAGGGTCACTTTGGCCGGTGATTCCACCTCTTTTCGGTGTGGGGTGGACATTGGATTTTATGATGCTCACATGATCTATGTCGGTTAAGGTTATAGTTCCAAAAGAAAGTATGAGGCCAGCCTCAAAGTATGAAAGATAATGAAATAAACGATACCGAAGGTGTTTGTGCAAGACAATCAAGAGGTGAAATAAGATTCAAGTAATGACATTAGGTCATTCTTGGTCATTGCACTCCATGATCCCGATGAGAGTCTTAAACTTCATCCTAGGTATAGCTGGTGTTTACATCAGCCTACGAATGAATGAAATGAATAATGTGAAGTACGAATGAAAGAATGAAGCAGACTCTGTGTTTGCTAAAGAAGGCCTTCGGGTTGAGGTCCCATATATTGGGCCCTCACTTGAGATGTCTTCTGCTACATCAACGATTCCAAAGTGTCGAGTATATGAAATGTAAAATATATAAAACATCAATGTAATTAAATCAATGACATGATCAATAGAGAATTTCTTATGAAAGGTAATTAATATATAGTGTAAAGAATGACTCACTATAAGGTAGGGAAATCATTCCTTAGTCCTTGGATTACTTACATCGATTCATTGTGGGTATGGGACTACAATGAAACATTGCACTTTTAAGTAAAACATAGGACCAAATGAATTATTGAACTATACAACAACAAGAACAAAAAGACTGAAAAATAATCTAAGTGTACCAAGAGGAGCTCTCGGCCTAAGAGTATCAAAAATCTCAAATCCTAGCCCGAGTTGTTCTAAAATTATGTTGATGATACTAATGTCTTGTAATCATATAGAAAATGAGTTGTGTTCTTTGAATGCATTAAAATACATCATATTCATACCACAATTCACAACTAAAGATTTTGGAAAGTCTAGTGACTAGGCTTTCCAGAAATAGCATGTTGTTTAGGAAGAGCTTTCTTTGATCATGCATAGACTTATGTGTATGTGTGAATACACCCATACTTAGTACAAGTGGTGTAATAACCCCTACTATTTACTATTTTATAGATGCAGGTTAAGGGACGGATTGACGACTCTTGAAACGGTTTGGACATCAGCGTTTCTCCAGACCATTTGGTAGGTCCTCTTGATTTCGAGGATGCTGCAGTTTTAGTCTAGCCTTAGTTTTAGAAAATCTAGTAGATGTGGTCCCTGGAGTTTCTTTCTTTCTTTCATTTCGAAGCTTTTGTAATAAGGCTGTGTTTGGCAAACGTATTTATGATATATTCTTATTCTATTTCAAATTGATTCTTATGATAGATGGTTGTTATATTTATGTTGAGCTTAGTATGTGCTGAATTCATGAAATAACTCTATGAAGTATATGAATACTTCATACATTTAGAAGTTTTAAATTTTCCACTAAAAATAACCTTATGAATGTGATGAATGCAAGATGAGGCTTATCTGCGACCTCGGAGAGGTCAACGACGCCGGTTGCGATCCGGATTCCAGAATCTGGGTCGTGAAAAAGACTTAACCAATTTTTTTTGACTGAGTTTTTTGGGAGTATATGATCCCATAGACGGTTGTGCAGGACGGACGGTGGGTCAGGCTACGGTCCGTCGATGGTCACGTCGGCTGCACCTGCAGATTTTTCTGAAAAACTAATTTTTGGTCTGTTTTGGCTATGGGGTGTTACAGATGCTCTAACCATGGATGGTTCTTCTTTGCCACGAGGCTTCCAACGGCTCATGTTGTTCTCTATGACACGTGAAAGTCTAGGTCTCCCATTACTTATGGAAGGGTGTGAACCACGAGCAGGTTAACAGAGTGTGGTTCCTTTCACAATTTGTGAACCCCTCCGTGGTTCACCAATTTTCTATTGTTCTATCCTAGTTATGTTTTGAGGTGTTACAAATTCAAGATATTATTATGCCTTTATGATTCCCCTTAAATGCTCGTACATTCCATATACCAACACCATTTGGCCTGCATCATGAGATGATGCAGATACAGGTAGCTAGGGTCATCAACAGGTGCTTTGTTGATATGACTTGCAGTTCGAGTTAGCTTTGGTGAGCCTCCTTGATTATGGAGGATTCTATTTAATTTTCAAATTTGTTAAGATATCGTACGTGTTGTCCCGAGTCCCGACTTCCATCTCTGTAATAGTAGAGGCTTTATATATTGTCAGAGTCGAGTAGTTTTCAATATGTTTCTTCTTTGAGTTGTTTTTACAACCTCTGAGTTTATCTATTGAGTATTGTTTCGATTATTTTAAATTTTAGTATTTGAATTTAATCTACCTTTTTTTGACATCTTGTATGCTTGAGTTGGTCTTGCTCTTGTAATTAGTCAAAATAAGGCTTGACTTGGGGATCAACAATGGTTCTCGAGTGCTGACCACGTCTACGGTGTAGACTTAGATCGTAATAGATTAGGGCGTAAGTCTTACAGAACTAAGCCCCACACTTGAGTCTCAAGACATTTTGCTAGATCCCAGCACTAGGGTGAGCCCCGAGGCGAGTCCCAACAGAGTCTTTTAAAACATTGTTTTTGAATATTAGCTTAGAAACTTTACTCTCTAGAGTTTTGGGGTTTGAAATTTTTTGTAGTTTATAATTGAAGGTTCAATTAAAAGAGAGTGTTGAAGATGATTGCTAATTATTAACACTTTGATGGCTAAGAATATAATTGTAACAATTTCTTTACCTTTTATGATGTTTCGTTAAAACCTCAATTCTAGGGTTGTGATTATGGGGTTGGGTGTTTAATTTAATTTAGTACGTCTAATGTCGTCCTATATTTTTATATTATTTATTCATGGATTTAAGATATATAACATGTGGTCAATTTATGGGTTAAGGTTGCAAACTTTATCCTAGCTTAGATCTTCGATTGATGCTCAAAATGGATTAATTGAAGTAGGTAAAACTTAATACTTGCAAATTCGATTTGATAGCTGTAGTTTTCTGAAAAGAGAAGTTGTAGTTTTTATTCTAATTGCAGATTCTGGTTGAATGTGAGATTTTAGTAAGTAAATAATTGTTGGTTTATTTTTTACATGGATGAATCTGAAAGGAGATTCTATGATGTGAGGCATTGAGATCGAAAGAAGATTTTTTTCATTGACGATTACCCAACTTATCCACGTTTATCTAGGATTATTAGCAAGCACTTGTTCCCCTATTTGATATTGATACTAACTCCCACACCCCTAGACAGTCTTTTCCTTGCTTAAACCCTGTTTTTTTAGTTGAATTGTGATAATTAATTTCAAAGATCTTTTCTTTAATTTGGTGGATGATCTACCCATTTGTCATAATTGCTAGAGTGAATTAGTTTGCATCTTTAATTTCCTCTTTTAATTCTTCAATTTAGATCACTCCCTCTAAGATTCGACCCTGACTCTATTATTGAGTATTTATATTGCTAGTGATCCCTTATTCACTTAATTGTTCTTTGAGTAACTTGACTGTTATCAGTCACTCTAAATTGAGAAATTTGTTTAATATTTCAAAATAAAAAATAATATAATTAATGTTGTTCTCAGTTGAGAGATTTTCAGAACTTTTATTTTTTAAGGTTGCTCCAAAAGTAAATTTAAATATATCATATATATACTAATACCCTAAGGAAAAACTATTTTATAATCGAATGAGAACATATCAAGAAAAAATGAAAATAGGAAATCACTGCAACCAACTATCCATTCAAATTCGTGGGTTGAATTGATTCTTGATGATGGAAAGCAATGAATCTATAGTGTCCTCATCTTATAGCTGCCCTCTCAATCTTCTAAGCATCCAAAGTCCCCTCAAAATAATATTTGCGATGCTTATACTAATTAATGCATTTCCGGAACAAGTTACTCTTAATATGTAAGATAGGAAATGGATTCAAAAATAAACTTGTTTCTACGGGCTTCACATAGCGGTAGACTGATTTTACAAGAAACCATACTACCTCATTTTTTCCAATCGCTATAGGCTCCAAATTATTTTTCTTAGCATCAATTTTTCAATACATACTTGGTCCTCAACCTCTGAACTCAATCTAGATTAACTTTCTTAGATTTCTTCTCAGGCATCAAAATATTTGTTTTAGCACCAAAACTACTCTTTTTATCAAAATCATATCCTACACAACAAAACACATGTAATATACTCTCTCTCTATTTAATAACTTAATCCGTCCGTTAAAAGTAATTTTTAATTGTTTAGTTTTCTTTAATAACTTTTTATATCATGGTGTGGAATTTCTCTACTTGTATAATAATTGACCTCAGTAGATTTAAGTGTTAGCGAGATATTCCTTTTAAGTTTTACAATAAGATTGACTATTTTGTAACTATATATATTTCTGTGACTAAACTTTGATTGCTATGTCAAAAGGTAGAGTTTTAAGTCAAAAATGTCTCATTAATCTACTTGACCTTCAAAAATATCTTAGCATCTTTAATTCCCAATTTTGGATCCAATCGGCTGAGTTGGTTGGTTTTGTCGTGTGTTTTTCGTAGTCATTATTGGTTTTAGCTCCTTTATATTTGTTTAACAAAGATGGGGGAGTAAATATGCATATGATTATATTTAAAAGATTAAAATGAACATATCCTGTAAATAAAGGTGAATTTTGACTAAAAATCTTGAAAAGGAACCATCCTAGTAATTGTTTCACTTATAAAACCCTAACGAACCATTTATCTGCCTCATTCATCTTCCTCATTCATCTGTGCCGTTTGGCACATCTACCATGGACGAAAAGGAAAATCTCCCTTCCCAAATAAATCAGTTTGTTAATGAATCCCTTGATTTATTCGAAAAACAAGTAGGACCCCTTTTCTGTAGCTTTTTATGGGTCTACCAAGGAGTTCCATTAGTGAATCATAGATTGGCTCAGGCCATTGTCACCTTGATACTATTGGAATAGCACATTTCCAATTCAGGTATGTTTCAAAATGAAGATCCGATTAAATCCTTTTGTTAGCTAGGGTTTCATATTGAAAAAAGGGTTGATTGATCGGAGCTTCAACATGATCTATTGGTTCTACTAGTTAGACACATAGATCTGATTGAAGATTATATCAATTTCTATCCTGTTTGGAAATTGTGGCCCTTTCTGATCACTGGGGAAATCTTAAACAATAACTTCCCTAGGTATACATGACTACCAAGAGGATGATTAGATTCCACAAGCGAGTGGAAGATGACGACGAAGATGCATATATTACACAAAAACTTTTCTAGTTTTCCAGATGGTTTTAGCTAGTTGCAAATACACCAATCACAGATTTAGGAGACCAAGCTTTTCTTTGGAGGTGCTAGTGCTTATCTTTCGGGATGCAAGGACTTGGTGCAAATGACTGAAGATACGGCTAGTAATAATGCTGAATGTTCGGGCTTGTTCTGCCTTTTCTATATCAACATTTCACTATAATGACCAAATGTTCTACTGAGCGAATTGTTTCTACTATATGATTTGATATGTTTTTTTGTAAAAATATTTCATTATAGAACCTAACGTTCTTTTGCCGTAGATTGGAGTTCATTATGTATTTGGATTAGAAAATGTAAAATATTGATAGAAATTACATGGAGTCCGATTTGCTATAAAAAATATCGTTATTTTTTTTGTGTTTGCTGAATTTTATAATGAACATAAATTATCGTTTTTTTAATGTGCTTAGTTTGTTACATAATGGATATATAATTATCGTTAATTTTTATGCGCTTGATTATTATACGATGAATATAAAATTACCGTTATTTTCAATGTACTTGATGAGTTACATGATAAATATAAAATTTGGTGATGAATTACATGATGAACATGATCGTGCATTTAATCGATTCTTGATGATGGAAAGTAATGAATATCTAGTGTCCTCATCTTTTAGCTGCCCTCTTGATATTCTAAGCATCCAAAGTCCCCTCAAAATAATATTTGTGATGCTTATACTAATTTGTATTTTCGGAACAAGTTACTCATAATAGGTAGGATAGGAAATGGATTCAAAATAAACTTGTTGCTACGGGCTTCACATAGCGGCATACTGATTTTACAAGAAGCCATACTACCTCATTTTTTCCTATCGCTATAGGCTCCAATATATTTTTCTCAACATCAATTTTTCTATACATACTTGGTCCTCAACCTCTGAACTCAATCTTGATTAAATTTCTTAGATTTCTTCTCAGACATCAAAATATTTGTTTTAGCACCAAAACTGCTCTTTTTAATATCCTACACAATAAAACACATGTAATATACTCTCTCTCTCTCTCTCTCTCTCTCTCTCTCTCTCTCTATTTTAATAACTTAATCCGTCCGTTAAAAGTCATTTTTAATTGTTTAGTTTTCTTTAATAACGTTTTATATCATGGTGTGAAATTTATCTACTTATATGATAATTGACCTCAGTAGATTTCAGTGTTAGCGAGATATTCCTTTTAAGTTTTACAATAGGATTGACATATACATATACATATACATATACATATACATATACATATACATATATATACATATATATATATATATATATATATATATATATATATATATATATATATATATGTATATATATATATATATATATACACACACACACACACAAACATATATATTACATAAATTTTTTTTATCCCTAACTCTCTATGATGTAAATATACGTAACTCCCACTATTATATAATTTATTATCGTTTTCTACTCCCACCTCTCATCCATAGTATAAAATATATTAACATCATATTCAGTGTTTGAAAAGACTTTTTTGGGATTCACCCTGGGGTGGGCTCCAACATATCGCCTCGAGTCTCAAGTGTGGGGCACAATTCTACAAGACCTATGCCCTAAGCGTCTGACTTTATGTCTAATGTCTAACGCTTGGTGCTCACCTAACATATCTTATATAAATTATGTGATAATCTTTTTAGTTAGCATTGTTGACCCTAATAAATCTTGAATAAATGAATATACTTAATAGTTTTTAAATCTATAGAGAAATGATCTGATGGACCCTTTTACTTGCATGCGTTTCTATATTGTACCCTTTTACTTGATTATTTGTCAACAGAACCCTTAAACTTAATGAAATTCTTTGTTTTAAGCCCTTCTGACCGTCGACCAAGCTGATATGACAACTTAACTAGTTAGTTGACATAAATGTGTGATGTCACGTGTAGAAGGAGCATGAAGATCAAATTTTAGACTAATTTTTTTTGTTTTTAAAAATAGAGCAAAAATATCAAAAATAAAAAAATAATTTTTTCCCAATTCTTTCTTCTTTCTCCACCCCACCCCTCCCCATTCTTTTATTCTTTCTATTCTCAAACCCCCATTTCTTTTTACTCTCAAACTCTCATTTCTCTTCTTTCTCCTCTTTCCAGCCCTTTTCGATTTGTTGTTTCTCTCTCTTTCTTCATTTTTTACCCACATACTTTTCCTCTTGATATTAGAAACAAAATCATTGTTGTTGTAGGTATGTATTCTTTTATTTGTGGGGTAATTTATAACCCGTAAAGTGATAAAGATTCAATAGTCTTGAAAGATGAAAAGTGATTGTTGAATGTCTTGGTGAAATTAGGTGAAATGTGCTATGTAAAATTGTGTACAAATATTTGATCATATTGATGTATTCTAATGGATGTTTGTTAACATCAATGGGGGAAAAGAGATTTATGGTGGTTAAAGTGGTAGATATAAATGTTGGTTAAAGAAATACGATTAAAAGTTGTGAATGAAAGAAATTTCAAAAAAAAAAAAACTAACGATAATTGTCAGTTATTTAGGAATGTAATGATATTAGTGTGAATGGAAGGTTGTGGTGATATCTCTAATGTAAAAAATATGAAGAGAGGTGAAGGGATAAAGAAAGAATGAAGTGAAAAAGAAACAAAAATTAGATTTTTTTTTAGGGAAAATATACAAGTACCTCCTCAACCTATGCCCAAAATTTTAGAGACACACTTATACTATACTAAAGTCCTATTACCCCCTTGAATTTATTTTATAAGTAATTTTCTACCCCTTTTCAGCCTAAGTGGCACTATCTTGAAAATAAAAGTCATCCAACGTTGGGCCCACAAGATAGTGCCACATAAGCCAAAAGGGGTAAAAAATTATTCATGAAATAAGTTCAGGGGGGTAATAGGACCTTAGTATAGTATAGGTGTGTCTCTGAGATTTCGAGCATAGGTTGAAGGGGTACTTGTACATTATCCTTTTTTTTTATAAAACAATAATAATAAGTGACTTGTCATTTAAAATGTGATGTGGATGATGATATGTCATTTTTGTCAAGCCTTTGAAGTGTATACACAACGAAAGGGGTTTAAAATGTTTAGTTTCACTGAGTTTAAGGGTTTAATTGACAAATAATCAGGTAGAATGGTCCAAAATACATACTCATACAAGTACAAGGGTCTATCAGACTATTCCACCGAGATAAGAATATTGAGCGTAATTCAAATAACAGGTTATGGTATCACATCTTTACTATTTTATAACACTGTGAGGATGATTATATACTACGTAACATTTCCTTGTAAAATACATAACAAAATTTTACTTTTTCACTTATCATTGGTTCATTTTTTTTTATCATGTCTCAAAATTATCATATTTTATTGAGCAATTTGAAAGTAATTTTATTTTTACTCATGAGGAGTAATGTTTTTACTATAATAATTGTAAGTATATAATTTTTTTTTTTT
>NC_028641.1:10488172-10504491 GCF_001406875.1 Solanum pennellii | reverse complement strand
GGGGGGGGGGGGGGGAGGAGGTAAATTGTATAGTATGATGAAATATGTTTTAAATTATTTATACTTGTATAATCATGTTAGAAGTTTTATTTTCTATCGGTTCCCTTAATCATGTTTGTAATTATTTCAAACTATTAATGTATTGTTATAATTTTTTGTTATTATATTATTATACTATATAGTAAAATTAAAACCTTAAAAGATCCATAGGGTTTACGCCCCATGTCTTAAAACTTACATCTGACCTTATATTAAGTAAAATGCCCTGCATCACGCCCCAACATTTTAAAATACCGGTTATATTCATGAAAACTCATTGTATTCCTCAGTCCTATCCTATAAATAGTGATATTTGACACAATATTATACTCACTTAAAATAATTTTAAAAAATGAGAAAATTTCTATGGTCTCTTCTCTTATCTCTTTTTATTAGTTCTGTTTGATGTTTATGTTTCTTGTTTGCTGTTATTGTAAAGCTCCCTATTGTTTTGTCGTTGTTATTATTGGGAATTTATATTTGAATATTGTATTTATATAGTTGTAAGTCATTTTATTTTATGCACTTTTAGTCAATTTTATGATGAAGGATGTATCCTTTTTATTAGGAAAAGATATGCTTTTCTATTGTAAAAATTATGGATTTATTTTAGTAAGTATCAATAGATTTGAAGGACATAAAATATGTTATTTGTTATCAAAATTTATATGACGTACATTGGGATAAACATGCAATGCACGTTCTCAGAACTAATACCTTATAAAACAGTTTTTGTATATAAAACTTAAAACATTCTTAGGTATTAACGTACATGGTTGGGTGGTTGGGTTAGCACCCTTTATCACTCATGTGCACTAAAAACTCCATTCATATGAAGGGATTCATTAGTTTATTTACATGTACAGAAAAATAAGTCTTATTATCTCTACAACATGATTTTTCACAAAAGAAATTCAATTGGAATTATTCCTTAAATTAGGTGTAAAAAAGGGAGAATAATAATGGCAACCACATCTATTAACTAGTAAAAGTAATTTACTTTACACTTTTAATTTTTTAACGGAGATATCAACAACAATAAAATATTAAATACAACTTTTGTGTAGCATTCCTTTTTGGACCGATTATAAAAGGAAAGTAATATGCATAAATTGAGATAGAGGTAAGAGTAGATCTCAATTTATGCATCGTAATTTCCTTTTATAATTTGCCTACAAAATTTATTAATTTTTTGGCAATGGTTTTTCTACATTTTCATAATAGAGATAGAATATCTAGCCAATAGCCATGGTCACAATCAAGGTGTCTAAATGTAAAAATAAATTGTGATAAATTTTAGTGACTATATATTCGACCTCAACATACATATCTTGTAGGTTGTGTGATGAGATCTCTATTTGTGTAAATCTTGAATGGTACTATTGTGATATCTCTCTTGGAGCCAACACCCCAGACCTGCAATTTGTTTGATGATCTTATCCTTTTATCATACAAGAAAATCTTCTATATATCACGACCCTTGAGTAGACGTTCTTGTCTTCTTTGAGTCCATGGGTTGGGTAGTCAAAGAGAGTGTTGAGATAGAAAATATTCTAAATCTTCAACTAATTCACTATAAAAGAGAGTTATTTTATATGGAATGAAGTTGTTCTTTTGGTTGATCGCTTTGAGCTCTTCAACTAGTTCGGGATTTTTTTATTTATCTGACGTTGTTGGACTGTTTTATCATGGAGGCGACAATTCAAGAGTCACACTACTTGATTAATGAAAATTATGAAGAATCGTGCTTGAATCGGTTTAAAGAGATCGAAATACTCAGCCATGTTGGTAAACTTATTGGCCGAAGGTTATACATCCGTAACTTTCCTTTAGTGAAGTTTTATGCTCTGTAGACAACCATGAACTTTTATTGATCAGCCAATACTGATTTTAATCCCTTCTTCAAAGATGATTAACTAGAAACCTTAAATTAATATTTAAAAGACAAAAATAAACTTATTCCGATAAAGAATACTCATGTGAATTCATGGTTTAAATTTATGTTTGTTTCAAAAATCATGGCTCTCTTCAATCTTAAATTCTGAAAATTTGTAAATAATAGTTTCAATGTATCACGTAATAATAAAGAATACAACTGCCATAGTGGGAAGTTGTATGAGTACTCAACAATCTAATTTAGTTGATATAAGTCTCTAGAGGATGAAATTTTATGTCGATATACATTTCTACTGAGGGGGCTATCAAAAACAAAATCTCAGATAAGGTCTGCGTACATTCTACACTTCTCAGACCCTCTCTTTTGGAACTAAACTAGATACATTGTTATTGCTGAAGTGTTGGTGGTCGTGCAACCATGTATATAGGATGCCACAACAACCACTAAAGTAAACGATGAATATCCATACGAATCTTTAATCATATTTTCTTGTATTATATGTAACCTTATAAGCCTTCCTCCTTTTTATGCTGTCACTAGTTACATGTAATAAAATTTATGGAGTACTAGATTGTAGTATATTGTTTTTCAAAGTTCAAGCTAGATGACGTAAATTTTGTTTTATTCTGACAAACATTATGATGAAAGTACTAACAATTTAAATAAGAACACGAGATTAAGGAAAAAAAAAACTGCAATATATGCATATTCACAGAAGAAAAGAACTTAAACTTACCCATATTTGACATACTTGTGTAAATATCATTTATTAAAGAGATAATGCACAAGTACCCCTAGACTATGACTGAAATCTCACACACACCTTTACTAAACTAAGGTCCTATTACCACCTGAACCTTTTTTTTTGGTAATTTTGTTCACCTATTGTCTTATATGGAACACTGAAAAACTCCACGCAAATGGGGCGCGTGGGAGATATTTGGATTCCACATAAGCTAAAAAGGTGCATAAAATTAGAATAAAGGTTTTTTTTGGGGGGGGGGGGAGGGTAATAAGACCTTAGTTTAGTTAAGGTGTGTCTCTGAGATTTAGGTCATAGTCTAGGGGGTACTACCTTTTCCCATTAATTAGATTACGAAGTGAGAAAATAATGTCATTTATTATAATAAACAAGAGGTGGATCTACTTATCATATACTTATATAATTATTACCTTATTAGTGACATACTTATCTAAATATCTTTTTACTGCTTTAGTACATACAACTTTAAAAGTTCACCTTGGGATCACCAAATACTAATTTTACCATACTGTATTTTAGTTATGGTGTCTCCATGTGTGGATTTACATTAAGCATATTTGTAGTGATGAGATGATGTTGTATCGAAACCCTGACTGGTATGCTATATTGTCCTTGTTATTTGGTATGTCTTCTTTACTTATGTGTTTTCCTTTTAACTTCTTTAATGTTCATTCCTTTACTCGAGTATCATTCGAAACTATCCTTCTACCTACACAAGGATTGAAGGATGCTATATACACACTCACACGATATTGGTGAAAGATGTAGCAGACCACATCAACATATTTCTAAATTCAGATCTATCTCTCACGAAAAATTATCTTTGTATGTTTTTGAAACATCAATAATTAAAAAGATTTATTTTGAAACATGTAACACCCCGTAGCCAAAACAGACCAAAAATAAGTTTTTATGAAAAATCTGCAGGTGCTACCGACGGTGGCATCGACGGACTGTAGCCTGAACCATGGTCTGTCCTGCACAACCGTCGATGGGATCACAAACTCCCAAGAAATTCAGCCTAGACAAATTGGTTAAGTCTTGAACGACGGACGGACTTATGCTCCGTAGGTCAAACGACGGTCCGTAGTCCGTGACCGTCGATTAAGACTCCCTTCAACCACTCTCTGACAAGAGTTATGGATGACCAGCATGGTTCGTAGGTGAACCTACGGTCCGTAGGTGGAAAATTTGAAGTCAGTTAAGGGGAAATGCAGTTGGGTCAACTTAAAATGATCATAACTCTTAGCACAACATTAATTAGGTCTCCCATGACCTACCCACAGATAGATAATTGAATTATTTTTCCATATCCACCCACCTTGTTAAAATCATACCTCCTAGTAAAAATTTATGTCAATTTTAGTAAAGGACTGTCGAACAAGCCCTCACGACGGAACCAACGACGGGTCGTCGGGCGCACGACGAACCGTCAGTCCTGGCCGTCGTGAGGCCCGACAGCAACCTTCCCAGGGATCTTTTTGACCTTTCCCACTCCGTTTAAACCCTAAGTTACGTCGTTTTGACCCTAAATCATCAGATTTGTTACGTCGTTTTGACCCTAAATCATCAGATTTTAGTCAGTTTAAGCCTAGAAACATGTTTAAAACATATCCAAGTCAAATCATTAAATCAAAACTTAGAAAATTAGAAGCAAGAGAGGAGAAGAAATCTCAAGAACCCTAGTTCAAGAACGCCACAAGATCCAGCAGTTCCAGCCCCGAAACTTAAGTATTTTTCCGTGGATTTCATCACCAGGTATGTGGGATTTCACTAGAGGGTTCCTTTCACCCATTGGGTCCTTAGTTTGAGTCAGTTCTTGATTCTCTTATCATGATTAAACCTAGGGTTCTAGAACTTTGATATAACTTCATGAATTTATTAAATATATGTTACAAATCAGATTAACATGTTATTACTCAGATTATCGCATAAATTTCAGAACCCTAGCTTTGTATTTCTTTAGTTCTTGAATTGCACATGCTAGGTCATATATTTCAGACACTTCAGATATACATGCCTCAGTTATAAATGCATAATAACGATATTAATTGTTGCATTCTCAGTTTGCATGTTTAGTTTCGAGCTATCCAGTATTTACTGAAATTCAGATATAATTAGTTAATTTACAAAATTCATTGGGAGTAGCATAATACCGATTTGGACTAGGGTTTAGCATACACAATAGTCCCAGAACTACTAGCCCAGTAGGTTGTAAGTCCCCTCTGTGGGCAATCAGTTTAGTAATCACGCCAACATGCCTTTATACCTTTGGTAGGGTATATTGGGTCCTCTCGGTAGGGCGTATACATCGGACTCCACATTTATCTCATGTGGTTTCATTATCGGTTATTAGTAGCTCCCACAGTTCAGTCAGACTCTCTGCATTGACCATTTATCAGTATATTCAGTATTCGAGAGAGAGAATAATTTTAATCATACATAAATAGTACCAATATTTTCTATTAAAGGGGTTCATCTCTCTTTAAATAATTCCATCAATAGCTTTAATGTATTTCTATATATTATCCCTAGCTAATTTGAATGTATGCTATATATGAGTATGAAGTAGAGAGATTGTATTAATTGTTTTTCCTTAAAATATCACTACTTATTAATCAATTCAAATTAGCATAATACATAAATATGACATTTAACTTGACTCCATTTCACATTTATGCCTTCCAACTTTGATTGTGCAAAAGTAGACACTTAAACTTGTATAAAGTAGATATGTATCCAATTGCATACTTCTATTCACTTGTTTCCAACCATAATTTTAGATATGCCATAGTAGTAGCACTTTTCTCATAGTTGCATGCCATACAATTATTGTTACTCATACTAAACATCACATTATTTAGTTATTGTTATTGCTCCTTTTTTCGAAATGCTTTTTTATGTTTCCAGAATTTTATTTTATACGTTCAGTGTTATTTTCTATGTCCTCTTAACTTTTATGTTTTCTTTTTATCTACTTTTATGTGCTTTACTTGAGTCAAATATCTTTAGGCAATAGTTTTTCTGCCTCCACGAGGTAGGAGTAAGATCTAAGTACACTCTATCCACCTCATACCTTGTTGTGGTACTGCACTGGGTTTGTTATTATAGTTGGCTCAATGTGAAGATGGATTATATGGATGTATAATTGTCATTTCTTGATTTTTTAAAATGGAGAAGTAAAAAGGTACAAGTAAAAATGGAAAAGTGGATAAGTAATTAGGGACAGCGGGAGTATTACGATATGCGAATTTTTACACTACCGCCAGCCTATCCCAAGGACAATGCTTGACTACATCATGAAATAATGTAACATAGAGTATGTGTCAGTACTTGGATTGTACTCAGCATGCACAATATAGATAATAACTGAAAAATATATAGGTTGAACAAACGATATCTTAGCAATGATACAATCTGAACATAATATAAATAATGAATTATAAGTGACAAAAATTGAAATGAATACAATGGCCAAGTATTGATTATGAACACAACATGGTGAGACTGAATATTGAAGTATAAACTGAAAACCTGGTCAAATGTACTAGAGTCTAACAGTGAGAGATACTTTTAACCGACATAAAATCACGTGAGCTAGATGCAAAGTCTGATGTATACCCTCATCAAGAGGACCCAATTTACCTTGGCAGGGGTATAAATTCATCAATGGTGTAATCACTAACTCTTATGCCCAATATAGGGGACTTATGAACCTACGGGGCCACATAGTTCAATCACGATGATGGTACGCTTAACCCTTGTCCAACCAGGTGTAAGTCTACTCCAAACTGGAAATGTATATGACACAACATAACAACAATACTGGATAACTCAATATTCTGACATGTAAATTTGAGAATGCAAATTTAAGTACTAGCAGTATAACATTCAAAGTCTGAGGCATGTTTATCTGGTTAACTGTGCTAGCAAGTGTAATTAATCAATTAAGAGAATCTACAAATTTAGGGTTCTAAGTTTCATGCAAGAAACTAAGCACTGTTCCCACGAAACCATGATAATTCGATTAAGAATACTATAAATATCACGACCCAAGCCTACACCATGGACGTGGCTGGCACTTGAGAACCATTGTTGGTCCCCAAGCGAACCCTCATCCTGTCTAACTATCAACGGAAGACTGACTGAAACATACAAAAATTAAAGTTGAATGCAACTCATTGAAAAAAGGCTCAACTCAATTATAAGATATTCAACTCAGTGAAATAAGACTTAACTCAATAATATGATACTCGACTGTTGGTACTCAAACTTCGAATACTGAACTCTAGATACTCAAATCTGGATACTCTACTCAATATAAATCAAAGATAAGAGAAGAAATACATGGAAAACTTTTAATAGTAGAAAACAACTCAATGTATTAAAGAAGACAATATAATCACTTTGTATGCAAGGATACAATATAAACTCTTTTTGTATATGAAAATATAAGTAAACTCTTTGTATATAAAAATACAATTATCTCTGTGGGAGTTTTTTTAACCGACAACCATCACTTATGTGCTATGTGATGATACATCATTTGGCCTCATGCTGCGAGAACCGTCCATACCTTACCTGGACTATATAACCTACTAATAAGTGGATCCACTAGTCTATGCCAAAAAGCATTAAGGAATCCTCTAAAAAGTATGACCCTTTCTATCCACAATGGCTACATGGTTTATGGGGGCTATGATTTGTCTAAACTCTCCCCCATATTGGTGTTCAAACTACTCTCAAAATATAACTAGCTCATATGTTTAAAAATATAAATCTTTTAGTGGTTTGAGATAATTACTCAAAAACTAGCCCAATGGCGTTGTAGGAAATTCATGTTTCCTCTCTTGCTTAGATATGAAAGCATTTACGCTTTACTATAAAACTAGCTCAAAGGCTTCGTTGGAAATCGGCGTTTTCTTTCTTTCTTAAATGTGAAAGCATTTTATCTTTGAGAATGTATAGTTCCCATATGCTTTTCTTATGAAAGGAACTTCACTCTTTACTCTTTGCTCAATTCAAAACTCAAGTCTTAAAACAAGTTTAAAGCATTTGAAAAAGACTTTTTAAAATAGAGTTCATGCCAAATTCTGGACGTGAACGACTCAATTAAAGGTTTTTAATAATCATAGATAGAACTCAATACTCGGGACTCAAGAAATTCAATGATACTTCTCATTTCAAGAATGCTCAATTCAGAGGGTTCATGCAAAATTATGAGCATGAATCACTCAACTCAAGGATCCAAAGATACTTCTAATCTCAAAACTGCTCGACTTATAGGGTTCATACAGAGTTATGGGAAACTCAACTCAAGGATTTCATGGATAACATGTAATAGTACCATGAGGAATATAATATCAAAAGGATTATGAACTCAATAATCAATACTTATAACTTGAAGAACATAGAAATAATGTATACAACTCTTCCCATTCTCATAATTAATTTGTCAAAACATAGTTTGAATCGATAGCTGATCTCAAAAGATTCACAATTGAACTCAAAAGCTTTCTTGATTTCTACTCTTAACTATAAATTATGTATTCAAGTGTTATGGTCCATAATATGAAGGATATTTTGATGATAAAGTAGACTCATGAATACATTCTCTTCATCCTCATACTCACTTGCTCGAGTCTTGAAACAAGTTATTAGAAATTGTAGAAGATTTCTAAAAGAGATTCAAAGAGACTTTCTCAAAATGTTTGAAAGAACTCTCAAGACTTGAATCTTAACTCTAACATGAATTTGAATTATGAATTAAAGGGTATTATCATGTTATCAATGATTTCTAGGTGTTTAGAAGTAGGTTAGAGTGTTTAGAATTGATAGGGCTTGAAGTTACCCTTTTAAAGGATTCAAACGGGCGAAACGACGGAGAAGGGGTGTGGGTAGGTGACCTTGGCGCACTAAGTGAAGTGGGGTTCCAAAAATCTACCTACAAAGGATTGGTTGGGGCGCTTTGGATGGTGTGGGGCTCCAAGCCCCCAACCCACAAAACCTCGACGACTTTTTTTGCTCATTTTGTCACCCTAACTCGCCTAGAATTGAACGGTTTCTTCCTCAATCACTTGGATTCGATTACATAACATAATTACACTCTAATATAATTAAAACAACACTCAAATAACTAATTTTCATCTCAATTAATCATCAAAACACAAACAAAATAGGATTTAAAATGAACTTTAAGAACAATTAACAAGAAATTAAATCTTTCTATCTTTATGGACGATTTGAATATGAAAATTATGTTTGGCGTGTGGGGGAACAAACCCAACACTATTCCAACTTACATACCTCTTAGTGCTGAAACCAATGGCAAAAATCCACAACAAATTTCAAGAACCTCGATGAACGCCTTAATCCTATCCTCTTTTCTTCTCTTTTATCTTCTTTTCATTTCTTGAACTATCAACTTAAACCCTAGGTGTATATTAGGATTATAAAACTTAACTAATCAGATTATACCCTAAGAAAACCTTACTTAAAATGAATTAAATCTGATTGGGTAAGGAAAAGACCAAAATACGCCTTACTATTTTCGGTTCATTTTCATCGACTAGACAACTTAACTTCAAAGGGCTTATCTCACTCATCCGACCTTCAAACTTATAAAACTTGGTGGATTTGAAAACATAATTCAAAGAACTTTCATTGGCTATCTTGTAGCCCACATAACTCATCTTGTAATAACAGTTATGGTCGTTTTAACTTGACCCAAAACTCATAACTTAAGCATAACTTGCAACATTTCAGATTTTTCTTTTTCCAATTTAGTTCTTTTTGGAACTAAAGGTGCTACATATAGTGACCTGAACTTAACAGTCAAGAAATTTTAAATTCCTCGGTAAAATATACTCACAAGAAATGATGGTTCGAGTCTTAGTTCAAAACAACTAAATCACAACCAATATCTAAGGTTTTAGATACTCTAGGTCTAAACAAGACATGGAGAATCAAGAATCTGACTGAATTCTAGGGACCTAATAGGTGAAACGAACCTACTAATGAAATCCCACATACCTAGTAATGGAATTTACGGAGAAATTCTTCGATTTCGGGTTTGAAACTTTAACCAAATTTGCTGATTATTCTTGGGAAAACTAGCGCCTCTCTCTCTTCTTTTTTGCTCTAAGTTTTGGTGATTAATTGTTTAGGTAGGTTCTGACTAGAATATTGGGCCTAAACTGAGTAAAAACGACGTAGTTTAAATTTCCAAATCATAGGGCGAAACACTTAAATGACCTCGACTTAAAAGCCGACGGAGGCCTACCACGAAACCACTAATGGACAGCCAAAGGGACCACAGACCTTCATGTTGGTCGTGGTTTTTGGCCAAGGTCTACTAGTGTTAGTAACTCCCTTCTATGGTCTATTTCACGGACCACGTGAAGAACCACGAACCATGCGTGTCACCACGGTTCTTTACTTGAGGTTGGGTTCTACTGGTTTAAATTTATGAGCCTCACCATAGCATCATCAAGACCACGACCCGTGGAGGGCTCTGTGGTCTGATGCCCTAGCCTTGGGTGATTCTTCTTTTATTCCACAAGTCTTCCAATGGATCGTGTTATTATCTACAACACGTGAAAGGCTCGCTCGCCCATTACTTATGGACGAGTGTGAACCACGACCAGGTCAACAGACTGTGGTTCCTTTCACAATCTGTGAACCCCTCCGTGGTTCACCAATTTTCTATTGTTCTATCCTAGTTAAGTTCTGAGTTGTTACAAGTTCAAGTTTATATTATGTCTTTATAATTCCCCTTACATGCTCGTACATTCCATATACCAACACCATTTGTCCTGCATCACGAGATGACGCAAATACATAGAGCTAGGGTTATCAACAGGTGCTTTGTTGATATGACTTGCTGTTTGAGTTAGCTTTAATGAGCCTCCTTGTTTTTGGAGGATTCAATTTACTTTTCAAATTTGTTAAGATATCGTGGGTGTTATCTCGACTTCCATCTCTGTAATAGTAGAAGTTCATATATAGACTAAGTTGAGTAGTTTTCAATATGTATCTTCTTTGAGTTGTTTTTACAAACTCTGAGTTTATCTATTGAGTATTCTTTATATTATTTTAAATTTGAGTATTTGAATTTAATCTACCTTTTTTTTGAGTTGTTGTATGCTTGAGTTGGTCTTTCGCTTGTAGTTTGTAAAGATGAGGCTTTACTTGGGGACCAACAATGGTTCTCGAGTGCTGACAACGTCTAGGGTGTAGACTCGGATCGTAATAGCTTAGGGAATAAGTCTTACAAAACTAATCCCCACACTTGATTCTCATGACATTTTTCTAGATCCCCGCACTAGGGTGATCCCCGAGGCGACTCCCAACAGAGTCTTTTAAAACAGTGTTTTTAATATTAGCTTAAAATATTTACTCTCTAGAGTTTTGGGGTTTTGAAATTTTTTGTGTTTGACAATTGAAGTTTCAATTCAAAGTGAGTGTTGAAGATTACTGCTAATTATTAACACTTTGATGGCTAAAAATATAATTGCTATAATTTCTTTCCCTTTTATGATGTTTTGTTAAAATCTCAATTCTAGGGTTGTGATTATGGAGTTGGGTGTTAAATTAATTTAGTACCTCGAATGTCGTGCTATATTTTTATATTATTTATTCATGGATTTAAGATATATAACATGTGGTCAATTTATGGGTTAAGTTTGCAAACTTTATGCTAGCTTAGATCTTCGATTGATGCTCAAAATGGATTAACTGAAGTAGGTAAAACTTAATACTTGCAAATTTGATTTGCAGACTTTGCTTGAATGTGAGATTTAGTAAGTAATTAAGTTGGTTTATTTCTTACGTGGATGAACTTGAAAGGAGATTTTATGATATGAGGCATTGAGTTCAAAAGAAGATTTATGTCATTGACGATTACCCGACTATCCATGTTTATTTAGGATTATTAGCAATCACTTGTGCCCCTATTTGATATTGATATTAACTCCCACACCCCTAGACAATCTTTTCCTTGCTTAAACCCTGTTGTTTTTGTTGAATTGTGATAATTAATTTCAATTTTTTTTTCTTTAATTTGGTGGAATGATCTACCCATTTGTCATAATTGCTAGAATGAATTAGTTTGCATCTTTAGTTTCCTCATTGAATTCTTCAATTTAGATCACTCCCTCTAAGATTCGACTCTGACTCTATTATTGAGTATTTATATTGATAACGATCACTTATTTACTTAATTATTTTTTGAGTAATTTGACTTTTATCAGTCACTATAAATTGAGCAATTTGATTAACTTTTCAAAATAAAAAATAATATAATTAATGTTGCTCTCAGTTGAGAGAGATTTTCAGAACTTTTATTTTTGAAGTTTCTCCAAAAGTAAATCTAAATACATCATATAGATAAATACCCTAAGGAAAAACTATTTTATAATCAAATGAAAAAACATGTCAAGAAAAATGCAACCACTATCGATACAAACTCGTGCATTTAATCGATCCTTTATGATGGAAAGTAATTGAATATCTAGTGTCCTCATCTTTTAGCTGCCCTCTTAATATTATAAGCATCCAAAGTCCCCTCAAAATAATATTTGCGATATTTATACTAATTTGTATTTTCGGAACAAGTTACTCATAATAGGTAGGATAGGAAATGGATTCAAAATAAACTTGTTGCTACGGGCTTCACATAGAGGCATACTGATTTTACAAGAAGCCATACTACCACATTTTTTCCTGTCGCTATAGGCTCCAATTTATTTTTTCAGCATCAATTTTTCTATACATACTTGGTCCTCAACCTCTGAACTCAATCTTGATTAAATTTCTTAGGTTTCTTCTCAGACATCAAAATATTTGTTTTAGCACTAAAACTGCTCTTTTATCAAAATCATATCCTACACAACAAAACACATGTAATATACTCTCTCTCTCTCTCTCTATTTTAATAACTTAATCCGTCCGTTAAAAGTCTTTTTTTAATTGTTTAGTGTTCTTTAATAACTTTTTATGTCATAGTGTGAAATTTATCTACTTGTATGATAATTGACCTCAGTAGATTTCAGTGTTAGCCAGATATTCCTTTTAAGTTCTACAATAGGATTGACTATTTTGTAATTATATATATTTCTAAGACTAAACTTTGATTGATATGTCAAGAGGTAGAGTTTTAAGCCACAAATGTCTCATTAATCTACTTGACCTTCAAAAATATCTTAGCATCTTTAATTTCCAATTTTGGATCCAATTGGTTGAGTTGGTTGGTTTTATCGTGTGTTTTTCGTAGCCATTATTGGTTTTATCGTCCTCTATATTTTTTTAACAAAGATGGGGGAGTAAATATGCATATCATTTTATTTAAAAGATTAAAATGAATATATCTTTTAAATGCAGGTGAATTTTGACTAAAAATCTTGAAAAGGGACCATCCTAGTAATTGTTTCAATTATAAAACCCTAAGGACCCATTCATTTGCTTCATTCATCTGTGCCTTTTGGCACATATACCATGGAAGAAAAGGAAAATCTCCCTTCCCAAATAAATCAGTTTGTTAATGAAACTCTTGATTTATTTGGAAAACAAGTAGGACCCGTTTTCTCTAGCTTTTTAGGGATCTACCAAGGAGTTTCATTACTGGCTCGTAGATTGGCTCAGGTCATTGTCACCTTGATACTATTGAAGTAGCTTATTTCCAATTCAGGTATGTTTCAAAATGAAGATTCAATTTACTCCTTTTGTTAGCTAGGGATTCATATTGAAAAAAAGGATAGATTGATCGGATCTTCAACATGATCTATTGGTTCTACTAGTTACACATAGATCTGGTTGAAGATTATCTCAATTACACTCTTGTTTGCAAATTGTAGCCCTTTTTGATCACTAGGGAAATCTTAAACAATAAGTTCCCTAGGGATACATGGCTACCATGAGGATGATTGGATTCCACAAGCGAGTGGAAGATGACGATGAAGATGCATATATTGCACAAAAAATTTTCTAATTCTCAAGATCATTAAGCTAGTTGCAAATGCACTAATCAGAGATTTAGGAGACCAAGCTTTTCTTTTGAGGTGCTAGTGCTTCTCTTTCAGAATCCAAGTACTTGGTGCAACTGGATGAAGATACGACAAGTAATAATGCTGGATATTCGGGCTTGTTCTGCCTCTTTTATGTCAACATTTCACTACAATGACCAAATGTTCTATTGAGCAAATTGTTTCTACTTAATTGATATGTTTTTTTGTAAAAATATTTCATCATAGAAGTCAACGTTCTTTTGCCGTAGATTGGAGTTCATTATGTATTTGGATTAGAAAATGTAAAATATTGATAGAAATTACATGGAGTCTGATTTGCTATAAAAAAAATATCGTTATCTTTTTATGTGCTTGCTGAATTTTATGATGAACATAAAATTGTCGTTTTTAATGTGTTTAATCAGTTACATAATGGATATATAATTATCGTTAATTTCAATGTGCTTGATTATTATACGATGAATATAAAATTATCGTTATTTTCAACGTACTTGATGAGTTACATGATGAATATAAATTTGGTTATTTTTAATGTACTTGATGAATTACATGATGAATATGAAATTCTATTATTTTCAAGGTGTATAATGAGTTACATGATGAACGCGAAATTATCTTTATTTTCAATGTAATTGATAAGTTTCCTAATGAATATACAATAATCGTTAATTTTTATGTGCTTGATGAGTTACATGATAAATATAAAATTGTCATTATTTTCAATATGTTTGATGAATTACATGATGAATATAAAAGTGTTGTTATTTTAAATGTACTGGATGGATTACATGATGAACATTATACAAAATTATCATTATTTTCAATGTGCTGGATGAGTTGCTTTATAAATATAAAATTGTCATTGTTTTTAATGTGTTTGATGAGTTACATGATGAATACAAATGAAGTTTTCATTTTTTTCAATGTACTCAAAATGGGTTACACAATGAATATAAAATCACTGTTACTTTCAATGACTTTGATGAGTTACATGATGAATATACAATTATCATTATTTTCGATATGTTTGTATATGCACACAATTAATTCTCTTTTGGACAATCGTTTTCTATCTTTCACTTTTGGTGATTTACTTTACTAATTATTATTGTTTGTTGATGTTTGCAATGTCAACAAACTTTTTTACTTCACTATATATGCATATGCTCAAGAAAATAATTGTCATTCAATTAGATTTGATGTTTGTTACATGCTAATGGAAGCCAGAGCATGTGACACATTTTAGTGCTAAACATTTTACTAGTCATGTGAAAAATCACTAGTGTACTTCATTAACTTGTTTGGTATTCATAAGCTTTAGAAATTCGAAGCTTGTATGTATATGAGTAATCTAAACTCGGACTACATAGATCGACGATGAAGCTTGATATATCAATTATGGATATATCAATAATGAATTTGTATGAAATGCAAGAGCATATCTCAAATGTCTCCATATATAGGTGTCACTTGTAGTTATCATTCTTGTTTGGTGTTTATAGGAGACATACAATGTTGTATTATTCTCATTGTATTTGTTGTATTTTTGTATAAGAGTGGTATTAAGCGTGAATAAATATTTATTTCATTATTACATTTTAAAATATCTTTTATAAATCGAAAACCTCCTTTTAGGTTGTTTATGCTATTAATGTCTATGATGACATGTTAGATAATATTTATAACATATTAATATTTTTAATCCATCATCTGGGGTTGTGATATCTTTGGTGTGAAGGGTTAGTGTTGATCCAACCATGTCGATTAATCCAAAAAGTTACAGTTGTTAGGGGGGACATTGACCATACCCCTAACCAACAGATTACATCATAAAAAGTTTCGGAAAAAGAGTGGGGAAGGATTTGCCTATGCAATTTATTTCTCTATCAAAAAATTAAATTAATTCTTAGTCTACAAAAAAATATATTACATTTTCATATTTTTTCCTCATGGAAGGTACTTGCCACTTATCTAGTTGAATTGAAGAGAATGCCAAGAGAAGAAATAGGATTCCTTTTCATTAGAGGACATATTGACAAAGTAATCAACCCCCATTTGGTATGAAGGAAAATGTTTTACAGGAAAACAAGTAGATATTAGACTTATTTTCTCATGTTTAGTTGGTGAGTAGAAAATATTTTCCAAAAAAATATTTGTGTTTGGTTTTTGAATGAAAAATGTTCTTGAGAAATATCTTTTATTTTATACTAGATTAGAAAATAATTTTTGAAGTTTATTTTTCTTTAAAAACAAACTTACTATTTTTTTTCGTGGTGTGGNAAATTCGAAGTAGAATTTCTTTGAAAAAAACATTCAAGGGTAGGGGTGAAAAAAATTAAATTTTGAAGTTTAAAATATTTTTTAAAAACAAACTTAATTTTTTTTTGGGATGTGGGTGGTAGGGTGTGTGTGGGTAGGGGGATGGAGTGTAGTGGCTAACACATGAAATTTTAAAATTGAAAATATTTTTAAAAAATAAACTTAATATTTTTTCGTGGTGGTGGTGGCGGGGGTTCGAGGGTAGGGGTGAGAAAAAAAATTAAAATCTAAAGTTGAATTTTTCTTCAAAAACAATATCAATATTTTTTTGTAGGGG
>NC_028641.1:10485583-10487763 GCF_001406875.1 Solanum pennellii | reverse complement strand
TGGTGGCTGGTAGGATGGGTGGGTGGTGGCTGTTAGGGGGGTTGGGGGCTAGTAGGGTGGGGTGAGTAGGGGGAGGTTGGAAGAAAGTTTGGAAAATGTTTCATTAAGTTTTGAAGGGAAATTATTTTTCTTAAATTTGAGGAAATAAGTTGATTTGGAAAACATTTTCGATAATATTTGACCCAACCAAAAATGAGAAAATTAAAAAGAAAATGTTTTCCTTCATACCAAACACACCCTAAATGTTGAGATTTTTCTATATTACATTTTAAATGATTTTCTATAAACATGAATTCTTTTGCATTTTGCTCTATTAGTGATTTTGAAATTAGTTTAACATATATATACTAGTAGTATAAATGTTGTTTACATATCTATGATGACATGTTAACTTATTTAAATCTTATAAATTATTTAATAAATCAAATATTAAATAGTAAATCATCATTTTAGTACATGAATCAACCACCATAAAGTCTCTTGAATATGTATTCTTTGTATTAATTTCATACTGGAGTAAAATTATGGATTTTTTGTTTTGTTCTTCTTCCAATTGGGAATATAATAATTAAATTTTCCCTCCATAAAAAAGATCACACATGTATATATATATATATATATATATATATATATATATTTGAGTCAATGAGGATTACATTAAATAAATGTTATTACCGCTAACTCTGTATGATGTAAATATACGTAACTCCCACTAATTATATTCATTATAGTTTTCTACTCCTACCTCTCATCCATAGTATTAAATGGATTAACGTCATATTCACTGATTTAAAAGACTCTGTTAGGACTCACCCTTGGGTGGGCTCCAGCATATCGCCTTGAGACTCTAGTGTGGGGCATAGTTATGTAAGACTTACGCCCTAAGCGCCTGATTATACGCCCTACGCCCAATGCTCGGTGCTCTCCTAACATATCTTATAAAAATTATGTGATAATTGTTTTAGTTAACATTGTTGACCCGACCCTCATAAATCTTGAATAAATGAATGATACTTAATAATTTTTAAATCTATAGCGAAATGGTCTGATGGAGCCTTCTACTTGTGTTCGTTTGTATTTTGGTCCCTTTTATTTGACTATTTGTCAAGAGAACCCTTAAGCCTAATGAAACTGTATGTTTTAAGCCCATCTGACCGTTGAACAAGCTCATATGACAACTTAATTATTGAGTTGACATAAATGTGTGATGTCACACGTAGAAGGATTGTGAAAGATCAAATTTTAGATTAAAAATAATTTTTTTTCTTTTTGAAAGTAGAATAAAACTATCAAAAATAAAAAAAAATAATTCTTTTCGTGTTCTTTCTTCTTTCCCCACCCCTCCCCTCCCCATTTATTCTTTCTATTCACCAACCCCCGTTTCTTTTTACTCTCAAACTCTCATTTCTCTTCTTTCTCGTCATTCTGATTTCTTGTTTCTCTCTCTTTCTTTCTTTTTTCACATATTTTTCCTCTTGATATTAGAAACAAAATTGTATTGTTGTTGTAAATTTATATTTTTCTTTTATTTTTGGGGTAATTTACAACTCATAAAGTGACAAAGACTCAATAGTCTTGAATGATGAAAAGTGATTGTTAAATATCTTTGTGAAATTAGGTGAAATGTGCTATGTAAAATTGAATACAAATAATAGAGTATATTGATGTATTTTAATGGTTATTTGTTAACATAAACGGGGGGAAAAATTTATGGTGGTTAAAGTGGTAGACATTAATGTTGGTTAAGGAAATATGATTAAAAGTTGTGAATGAAAGAAATTTCAAAAAAAAATCGAACAATAATTGTTAGTTATTTAGGAATGTATTGATACAAGTGAGAATGGAAGGTTGTGGTGGTATCTCTAACGTAAAAAAATATGAAGAGAGGTGGAGGTTTGAAGAAGGAATGAAGTGAAAAAGAAAAAATAAATAGATTGTTTTTTATATAAAAAAATAATAAGTGATCTGTCATTTATAATGTGATGCGGATGATGATATGTCGTTTTTGTCAAGCCTTTGAAGTTCACACAGTGACAGGGGTTTAAAATACTTAGTTTCACTGAGTTTAAGGGTTCAATTAAGAAATGAGCAAGAAGAATGGTCATATGTTATTTAGCTATTTGAAAGTAATTTTATTTTTATTCATGGGGAGTAATGTTTTTACTATAATACTTGTGCGG
>NC_028641.1:10473270-10485578 GCF_001406875.1 Solanum pennellii | reverse complement strand
GGGGGGGGGGGGGAAGAGGTAAATTTTATAGTATGATAAAATACATTTGTGTAAACTTGTTAAGATTTTAAATTTGTTATACTTGTATAATCATGTCAGAAGTTTTATTTTCCATCAGTTTCCTTAATCATGTTTGTAATTATTTTAAACTATTAATGTATTTTTTTTTATAATTTTGTGTTATTATATTATTATACTATATTGTAAAATTACAACCTTAAAATATTCAGAGGGTTTACGCCTCATGTCTTTAGGCTTACGTCTCGCCTAACGCTAAGTAAAAGCCCCGCCTCACGCCACCGCATTTTAGATATTGGTCACATTCATGACAACTCATTGTGTTCCTCAATCCTATCCTATAAATAGTGACATTTGACACAGTATTATACACACTTACAATATTTATTAAAAATGAGAAAAATTCTATGGTCTCTTCTCTTACTCTTTTTATTAGTTTTGCTTAATGTATATGTTTCTTGTTTGCTGTCATTGTACAACTCTCAATTGTTTTGTCGCTGTTATTATTGGGAATTTCTATTTGAATATTGTATTTATATAGTAGTAAACCTTTTTATTTATGCACTTTTAGTCAATTTTATAATGAAGGATGTATCATTTTTATAAGGAAAAATATGCTTTTCTATTGTAAAAATTACGGATTTATCTTAGTAAATATCAGTAGCTTTGAAGGACATAATATATGATATTTGCAATCAAAATATATATGAAGTATATTGAGATAAACATACAATGCACGTTCCCCAAAACTAGTACCTTATAAGTGGCAACCTACTTATGTAAACAATTTTTAAAATAGTTTTTAGTATATAAAACTTAAAACTTTCTTAGGTATTTAATGTACAAGTTTGGGTAGTTGGATTAGCACCCTTTATCACTCATGTGCACTAAAAACTTCACACTTATATTAAGGGATTCATTAGTTTATTTACATGTATAGAAAAAAAAGTCTTGCGTTCTTCTACAACATGATGTTTCACAAAAGAAATTTAATTGGAATCCCTCCTGAAATTAGGTGTAAAAGAGGGGGAATAATAATGGTAAACACATCTATTAACTAGTAAAAGTAATTTACTTTACACTCAATTGTTTAACAGAGATATCAACAACAACGAAATATTAAATACATCTTTTGTGTAGCATTCCTTTTTAGACCATTTATAAAAGAAAAGTAAGATGCATAAATTGAGATAGAGGGAATAGTAGATCTCAGTTTATGCATCATAATTTTCTTTATTTTCCTAAAAATTTGTTCTTTTTTATGCAAAGGGTTTTCTACAATTTTTTAATAGAGAATATCTGGCCAATTGTCCGTGGTCAAAATATTCAGCCATGTTGGTAAACTCTTTAAAGAGATCGAAATACTCAGCCATGTTGGTAAACTTATTGGCCGAAGGTTATATATCCGTAACTTTCCTTTAGTGAAGTTTTATGCTCCGTTGACAGCCACGAACTTTTATTGATCAGCAAATACTGATTTTAATCCCTTCTTCAAAGATGATTAACTAGAAACCCTTAAATTAATATTTAAAAGACAAAATTAAACTTATTCCAATAAAGAGTACTCATGTGCATTCATGGTTGCAATTTATGTTTGTTTCAAAAATCATGGCTCTCTTCAATCTCAAATCCTAAAAATTTGTAAATAATAATTTCGATGTATCACGTAATAACAAAGAATACAACTGCCATAGTGGGAAGTTGTACGAGTATTCTAGCACAAGTTCAATATTGAGCTATTTTAGGCGATGTGAGTGTAGCAATTATAGTTTACTCTAATAGCTAGTGAGAAGTTGTATGAGTACTCAACAGTCTAATCTAGTTGATACAAGTCTCAAGAGGATGAAATTTTATGTCGATATAAATTTCTACTTAGGGGGCTATCAATTACAAAATCTCAGATAAGGTCTGTGTACATTCTACACTTCTCAGACCCTCGCATTTGGAACTACACTAAATACATTGTTATTGTTGAAGTGTTGGTGGTCGTGCAACCATGTTTATAGGATGCCACAACAACCATTAAAGTAAACAATAAATATCCATACGAATCTCTAATCATATTTTCTTGTATTATATCTAAACTTATAAGCGTTCCTCCTTTTTATGTTGTTACTATTTACATGTAATAAATGTTATGGAGTACTAGATTGTAGTATATTGTTTTTCAAAGCTCAAGCTAGATGACGTAAAATGTTGTCTTGAACTGGCAATGTTTTTCTTTCTTTTTTACTCCTTTGGTGAATTAATTACCGAATCTTGTTCTACTTTGACAAAGATTGTGATTAAAGTACTAACAATTTGAATGAGAACACGAGATTAAAGAAACAAAACTGCAATATATATGCACAAAAGAGAAGAACATGAACTTACACATATTTGACATAATTGTGTAAGTATCATTTATTAAAGGGATAATGAACAAGTACCCCCTAGACTATGACTCCCCACGACTATGATTGATATGTCACAGGCACAACTTAACTAAACTAAGGTCTTATTACCCCTCCGTGGTTCACCAATTTTCTATTGTTCTATCCTAGTTAAGTTCTGAGGTGTTACAAGTTCAAGCTTATATGCCTTTATAATTCCCCTTACATGCTCGTACATTCCATATACCAATATCATTTGGCCTGCATCATGAGATGATGCTGATACATAGAGCTAGCTAGGGTCATCAACAGGTGCTTTGTTGATATGACTTGCAGTTTGAGTTAGCTTTAGTGAGCCTCCTTGTTTTTGGAGGATTCCATTTACATTTCAAATTTGTTAAGATATCGTGTGTATTGTCTCGACTTCCATCTCTGTAATAGTAGAAGCTTCATACATAGACTAAGTTGAGTTATTTTCAATATATATCTTCTTTGAGTTGTTTTTACAAACTCTGAGTTTATCTATTGAGTATTCTTTATATTATTTAAAATTTGAGTATTTGAATTTAATCTACCTTTTTTTGAGTTCTTGTATGCTTGAATTGGTCTTCCGCTTGTAGTTGTCAAGATGAGGCTTTACTTAGGGACCAACAATGGTTCTCGAGTGCTGACCACGTCTAGGGTGTAGACTCGGATCGTAATAGCTTAGGGATTAAGTCTTACAAAACTAAGCCCCACACTTGAGTCTCAAGAAATTTCGCTACCCGCACTAGGGTGAGCCCCGAGGCGTGTCCCAACAGAGTCTTTTAAAACATTGTTTTTGAATATTAGCTTAGAAACTTTACCCTCTAGTGTTTTGGGGTTTTGAAATTTTTTGTAGTTGACAATTGAAGGTTCAATTCAAAGTGAGTGTTGAAGATTACTGCTAATTATTTACACTTTGATGGCTAAAACTATAATCGCTATAATGTCTTTCCTTTTTATGATGTTTTGTTAAAATCTCAATTCTAGGGTTGTGATTATGGAGTTGGGTGTTAATATAATATAGTACCTAGAATGTCGTGCTATATTTTTCTATTATTTATTCATGGATTTAAGATATATAATATGTAGTCAATTTATGGGTTAAGGTTGCAAACATTATCCTAGCTTAGATCTTTGATTGATGCTCAAAATGGATTAACTGAAGTAGGTAAAACTTAATACTTGCAAATTCAATTTGCAGACTCTGCTTGAATGTGACATTTAGTAAGTTATAATGTTGGTTTATTTTTTACGTGGATGAACCTGAAAGGAGATTCTGTGATATGAGGCATTGAGACCAAAAGAAGATTTTTTTCATTGACGATTACCCAACTATCCATGTTTATCGAGGATTATTAGCAAGCACTTGTACCCCTATTTAATATTGATACGAACTCCCACACCCCTAGACAATCTTTTCCTTGCTTAAACCCTATTGTTTTTATTGAATTGTAATAATTAATTTCAAAATTCTTTTCTTTATTTTGGCGGAATGATCTACCCATTTGTCATAATTGCTAGAATGAATTAGTTTGCATCTTTAATTTCCTCATTGAATTCTTCAATTTAGATCACTCCCTTTGAGATTCGACCCTGACTCAATTATTGAGTATTTATATTGCTAACAATCTCTTATTTACTGAATTGTTTTTTGAGTAATTTGACTTTTATCAGTCACTCTAAATTGATCAATTTGATTAACTTTTCAAAATAAAAAATAATATAATTAATGTTGCTCTCAGTTGAGAGAGATTTTTAGAACTTTTATTTTTGAAGTTTCTCCAATAGGAAATCTAAATACATCATATAGATAAATACCCTAAGGAAAAACTATTTTATAATCGAATGAAAAAACATGTCAAGAAAAATGCAACCACTATCGATACACTCATGCATTTAATCGATTCTTGATGATGGAAAGTAATGAATATCTAGTGTCCTCATCTTTTAGCTGTCCTCTTAATATTCTAAGCATCCAAAGTCCACTCAAAATAATATTTGCGATGTTTATACTAATTTGTATTTTCGGAACAAGTTACTCATAATAGGTAGGATAGGAAATGGATTCAAAATAAACTTGTTGCTACGGGCTTCACATAGCGGCATACTGATTTTACAAGAAGCCATACTACCTCATTTTTTCCTATCGTTATAGGCTCCAATATATTTTTCTCAGCATCAATTTTTCTATACATCCTTGGTCGTCAACCTCTGAATTCAATCTTGATTAAATTTCTTAGATTTCTTCTCAAACATCAAAATATTTGTTTTAGCACCAAAACTGCTCTTTTTATCAAAATCATATCCTACACAATAAAACACATGTAATATACTCTCTCTCTCTCTCTCTCTATTTTAATAACTTAATCCGTCCGTTAAAAGTCATTGTTTAATTGTTTAGTTTTCTTTAATAACTTTTTATATCATGTGTGAAATTTATCTACTTATATGATAATTGACCTCAGTAGATTTCAGTGTTAGCGAGATATTCCTTTTAAGTTTTACAATAGGATTGACTATTTTGTAATTATATATATTTCTGTAACTAAACTTTGATTGCTATGTCAAAAGGTAGATTTTTAAGCCACAAATGTCTCATTAATCTACTTGACCTTCAAAAATATCTTAGCATCTTTAATTTCCAGTTTTGGATCCAATTGGCTCAGTTGGTTGGTTTTATCGTGTGTTTTTCGTAGTCATTATTGGTTTTATGTCCTTTATATTTGTTTAACAAAGATGGGGGAGTAAATATGCATATCATAATATTTAAAAGATTAAAATGAACATATGTTTTAAATGCAAGTGAATTTTGACTAAAAATCTTGAAAAGGGACCATCCTAGCAATTGTTTCAATTATAAAACCCTAAGGAACCATTCATTTGCCTCATACATCTGTGCCTTTTGGCACATATACCATGGAAGAAAAGGAAAATCTCCCTTCCCAAATAAATCAGTTTTTTAAAGAAATTCTTGATGTATTTTGAAAACAAGTAGGATCCCTTTTCTCTAGCTTTTTAGGGATCTACCAAGGAAATCATTACTGACTCGTAGATTGGCTCAGGTCATTGTCACCTTGATACTATTGAAGTAGCTTATTTCCAATTCAGGTATGTTTCAAAATGAAGATTCAATTTAATGCTTTTGTTAGCTAGGGATTCATATTGAAAAAAATGATGGATTGATCGGATCTTCAACATGATCTATTGGTTCTACTAGTTACACATAGATCTGGTTGAAGATTATCTAAATTTCACTCGTGTTTGCAAATTGTGGCCCTTTGTGATCACTAGGGAAATCATAAACAATAAATTCCCTAGGGATACATGGCTACCATGAGGATGATTGGATTCCACAAGCGAGTGGAAGATGACGATGAAGATGCATATATTGCACAAAAAAGTTTCTAATTCTTAAGATCATTTTAGCTAGTTGCAAATACACTAATTAGAGATTTAGGAGACCAAGATTTTCTTTTGAGGTGCTAGTGCTTCCCTTTCGGGATCCAAGGACTTGGTGCAACTGGATGAAGATATGGCAAGTAATAATGCTGAATATTCGGGCTTGTTCTGCCTCTTTTATATCAACATTTCACTACAATGACCAAATGTTCTACTGAGCAAATTGTTTCTACTTATTTGAATGTTTTTTTGTAAAAATATTTCATCATAGAAGTCAACGTTCTTTTGCCGTAGATTGGAGTTCATTATGTATTTGGATTAGAAAAATGTAAAATAGTGACAGAAATTACATGGAGTCTGATTTGCTATAAAAAAAAATATCGTTATTTTTTTATGTTCTTGCTGAATTTTATGATGAACATAAAATTATCATTTTTTTAATGTGTTTAATTAGTTACATAATGGATGTATAATTATCGTTAATTTCAATGTGCTTGATTATTATACGATGAATATAAAATTATCGTTATTTTCAATGTACTTGATCAGTTACATGATAAATATAAAATTTGGTGATGAATTACATGATGAACATGAAATTCCATTATTTTCAATGCGTATAATGAGTTACATGATGAATGCAAATTATATTTATTTTCAATGTAATTGATAAGTTACCTAATTAATGAATATACAATAATCGTTAATTTTGATGTGCTTGATGAGTTGCATGATACATATAAAATTGTCATTATTTTCAATATGATTGATGAGTACACGATGAATATAAAAGTGTTGTTATTTTCAATGTGCTTCATGGATTACATGATGAATATAATACAAATTTATCATTATTTTCAATGTGCTAGATGAGTTAGATGATAAATATAAAATTGTCACTGTTTTCAATGTGTTTGATGAGTTACATGATGAATAGTAATAAAGTTGTCGTTATTTTCAATGTAATCAATGGGTTACACGATGAATATAAAATCATCGTTACTTTCAATGACTTTGATTAGTTACATGATGAATATACAATTATCATTATTTTCAATGTGTTTGTATATGCACACAATTACTTCTTTCTTTTACAATCATTTTCTTTCTTTCACTTTTTTTTGTGAATTAATGGTCAATTCTTGTTTCTCTCCGACAAATATTATGATAAAAGCATAAAAAGTTTGAATGAGACACGAGATTGAGAAACAAAACTGCAATAGTCATTATGATGAAGAAAATTACCATGTCTGATGGGGAGAAAAGGACTTGGACTGATAGGACTCTATTAATTTGAATGTACAATGTGTAAAGAATATGATATCTATCACTAATTTGAATTGAAGAATGCTCAAATAGTATGATATTTAATATTTTTACTGAGATACACATCCACTTTACTAATTATTAAAGTTTGTTGAAGCTTGCAATGTCAACAAACTTTTTTACTTCACTATATATGCATATGCCCAAGAAAATAATTTTCGTTCCATTAGTTTTGATGTTTGTTACATGCTAATGGAGGCCAGAGCATCTGACACATTTTAGTGCTATAAATTTTACTAGTCATGTGAAAAATTATTGGTGTACTTTGATTAACTTGTTTGGTATTCGTAAGCTTTTTGAAATTCGAAGCTTATTTGTATATGAGTAATCTAACTCGGACTACAGAGATCGATGATGAAGCTTCATATATCTGTTATGGATATATATTGCATGAATTGTATCAATATCACAAATGTCTCCATATATAGGTGCTACTTATAGTTTTCATTCTTGTTTGGTCATTATAGGACAAGTACAATGTTGTATTATTCTCAATGTATTTGTTGTATTTTAGTATAAGAGTGATATTAAGCGTGAATAAATATTTATTTTTTTATTAAATTTTAAAAGATCTTTTATAAATTTGAATCCTCTTTTTAGGTTAATTGTTTATGCTATTAATGTCTATGATGACATGTTAGATAATATTTGTAACAAATGACTATTTTCAAGCCATCTTCTCGGGTTGTGATTCCTTTGGTGTGGATGGTTTGTCTTGACCCCAACCATGTCGATTAATCCAAAAAGTTACAGTTGTTAGGGGGGACATGGACCATACCCCTACCAACATATTACATTATAAAAAGTTTCAGAAAAAGAGTGAGGAAGGATTTGCCTATACAATCGCTTTCTCTATCAAAAAGTCAAATCAATTCTTGGTCTACAAAAAAATATATTACATTTTCATATTTTTTTTCTCAGGGAAGGTACTTGCCACTTATCTAGTCAAATTGAAGAGATGCCAAGAGGAGAAATAGGTTTCATTTTCATTACTAGAGGACATATGAACAAAGTAACCAAAAACCATATTAGCTTCTCGATAACAATGAGTGAAGTTGACCTTGCAAGCACTTTTGTTGTATCATATTAGTGATTACAATGGAATTCATTTCAACCGTGAAACTGTTGATTCCCTTCTCCACACATCAACTAGGACAAAACCTGTCCACTGTTTCCAAATATCTCAACTAATAAATATGGGAGCATTTTGAATGATCAGATCATGAACACTGCCTTTGGTCCTAACACTCCACCAATTATTGAAAATTCTTCTGATATGACCAGGCCGATGAATAATGGCGAAGGAGGAACCAATGTAATTCCACATATGAGTTGCAGACATTCCTTGTGTAAATGTGTGTTGAATGAAATCTATTTAGGTCACTGCAACAATATCATTCAGCATTTTAATAATTGCATTAAAAGTTAGTTTCCCTTTGTATAGCCTCCAAGCAAGAAAGATGATCTTAAAACGAATAGATACTCTTTATAAATACCTATAATTACCTTATAAGTAACTTACTTGCATAAAAAAGTTTTGTAGTTTTTTTATGTGTAATGTACATCATTGGGTGGCCAAGTTAGAACCCCTAGTTTCGAAGCAGATGTGTTGTGCTACACGACACCTAACATTGTCACCCTCGTCCTTAACTTTAAGAAGACTCCATGACTTAATAATATTTTCGCATGTGTATATACTTTGTTAGCGATAGTGAACCTAACTGCTATTACCAACTTCTTGTGATCCCTTTTAAATTACATTAATCTATTAAATATCTCATTTCGATTGCAATATGGATATTGAACTATACGAGGGTACTTTACATGTGTATCCATACGTTGATTTGAATTTAGCACCATAACCATATTTATGGTGGTCATGATATGAATTCTAACAATCAAATTTAAGAATATACACTTGAAGTTCGAACTTTCAACTTAAATTAATTTTTATCCAATTTTGCTACTAAACTAAAAACTTACTCTCATGTAAAGAGATTCATTTATTTATTTACATAAACCGAAAACTTTTATAAGTACATAACATCGCTCAATCAAATTTCTATTTATGCTTTCGTACCCAAGGAGAACACCAATATATTAGTTTGGATTCTTTGAAATTAGAGATTTTCCTAGAATATACGTTATCAATTTTGTTAGCATTATCTGTAACGTGTTAAGATATAAGATTTAAGAATAAGCATTTTCTCTCAATCGAATTTCTATTTCATTCTTTGCATATATGCCATATAATATATAGAAATGTTAGAAATTATGAAATTAGAACTATAAGAGGGTTGACAGAAGTTGCTTATGATATCATTGGGTCATTCAAGCATTGACTTAGTATTTATGATGACATTGCTTTTAATCAACGAGATGAATTAAATTCAAATGTGTTCAGATTTTGGGCAGTCCATGATAGTATGTGAGAAGTCCTTCACAGTAAAGTCATGTCCTTCATACTTATGTGACACAATTATTTTCTAGGTTAATCAAAGGTCGTTTGAGACCACCCCCACCAGTTTGAGATGTCGCCCTCCATGAATTAATTTGAAGTACATCAACTTGTTATTCGTTCAAAACACATAGTTGATTAAGATAACCACTTGTTATTTATATTTTTGTTTCTCCTCTGTCTCAGTTAGCAAACAATTGACAAACTTTGCCCCTTTTTGGAAGTTCCTTGCCATATGTGGAAAAATTACTCCAGAGACCTATTTTGTCCTTTACACATCATCCTAAGCATTTTAAGCTTAAATCAATTTGTTTGTGTAATGTACCACAAATACAATAAATTACAGTTGAAATAAATTGAACAAAAATGTTCAACAAATCTTTAGACTGAGGCACAAATATCTTGCTCTCTTTTTTCAAACTCTAACAAAAACAAGAATCTCCTTAAAAATGATAGTGAAACTTACAAGACAATAAAATTGCAAGATTACAATTGAAAATAAAATGAAGAAATAAATCTCATCAGGCTGAGGCACGGATATCTCAATCTTTTGTAATAGCATGCCAATGTTCACTACCTGGCTTGCTTGTAAACTTGCCAAGTACTCCTACTGCATATGCATTATTAGGCCTAGTGCAATCAGTCACATATTTCAAACTTCCGATTATGTTAGCATATTACTTTTGATTTATTATATCATTATCATTTTCAACAGGATATAAGTGAACACTTGAATCAAAAGGAGTAGCAAAAATGGTGATTCTTAACCTCTCAAAATGTAAAACCCTAAATAACTATCAACGGCCGCCATCTTTTTGTTTGCAAAATTTGCAGCGGAAACTAAAGCTTCAAAAATCGATGCCCAATTTCTATCCTAACATCCCAATGAAATCATAATGACGATACTCTCAAATCTTCCAGTGAAATCACTGTATTATATCTATTGCTTGATTTTCCTTTATGCATTATTTACAAATATTTAATAGTCATGTGCAGTATCATTGGTATGCTTTCTTAACTCGTTTGCTATTCTTCAACTTTCTAAACTCGGAATGCATGGATCAAGATGAATCTTTACATCTGTTTTGGATGTTTATTGGATAAAATTTGTATAAAATGTAGAAGCATGTCTCATACGTCTCCACTGGTGCTAATGGCAGATGTCATTTCTTGTTTGTTGTTTACCGAAAACAAACAATATTGTGTTTTTCCCATTGTATATGTTATATTTTAGTATAAGAGTGATACAAAGCTACACTTAGGGTGTGTTTGGTATGAAGGAAAATGTTTAAAGGAAAACAAGTATATATTTTACTTATTTTCTCATGTTTGGTTGGTGAGTAGAAAATATTTTTCGAAAATATATTTGTGTTTGGTTTTTGAATGAAAAATGTTCTTGAGAAATATCTTTTATGTTTTACTAGAGTAGAAAATAATTTTTGATGTTGACTTTTTAAAAAAAAAAACAAAATTAATATTTTTTTTGTGGTGGGGTGGGGGTGGGAGGTTCGAGGGTAGGGGTGAAAAAATTAAAATTCAAAGTTGAATTTTTTTAAAAAAATAATTCGAAGGTAGGGGTGAAAAAATTAAAATTAAATTTTAAAGTTAAAAATATTTTTAAAAAAAGAAACTTAATTTTTTTATGGGATGGGGGTGGTTGGGGGTGTGTGGGTGGGGGATCGAGTGTAGTGGCTAAAACATGAAATTGTAAAGTTGAAAACATTTTTAAAAAAATAAACTTAAATTTTTTTTGGTGGTGGTGGTGGGTTTCGAGGGTAGGGGTGATAAAAAATTAAAATTTGAACTTGAATTTTTCTTTAAAAACAATATCATTTTTTTTTGTGTGTANGGGGTAGTAGGGGGTAGTAGTGGTGTTGGGTGGTCGAGGGTAGAGGTGAAAAAATTGAAATTTTGAAGTTTATATATTTTTTAAAAATGAACTTAAATTATTTTTTTTATGGGGGTTGTATGGATGGGTCAGTGGTGGATCGAGGGTAGGGGTGAAAAAAATGAAAATTTGAAGTTAAAAATATTTTATAAAAAAAATAAACTTAAACTTTTTTTTTTAGGGAGAGGGGGGGGGGGCTGGTAGGTGTCACGACCCAAAACCGAGCCGCGACTGGCACCCACACTTACCCTCCTATGTGAGCGAACCAACCAATCTAAACCCTAAACATTTCAATATAACATCAACAGAAAGTAATGCGGAAGACTTAAACTCGTTAATAAAAACCAATTCAATAACTTCTAAAATTCAACATCTATTATTCCCCAAAATCTGGAAGTCATCACCACAAGAACATCTATGATCAAATTACTAAACTAAGAGTATTCTAAGAAGCTAAAATAAACAAAAGCTAGTCCATGCCGGAACTTCAAGGCATCAAGACATGAGGAAGAAGATCCAGTCCAAGTTAGAAGCATTAGCTCACCCTGAAATCCGGTGTAATGAAGACTGGCTAGAGTTGCGCTTGAGTTGAAGACGACGGTACGTTTGCTGCACTCCACAAATAACAAAGAAAACAAATACAAGTAGGGGTCAGTACAAACACGGGTACTGAGTAGATATCATCGGCCAACTCAAAATAGAAAGCAATATATCTCAGATAACATCATAAAATCAACTAATATTCTTAACAGGTGATAGCAACAAGTATAAAAATCAGTTATAACATCACCGAACATATCTATGAGGACTCAAGCCTCCACAC
>NC_028641.1:10459328-10467759 GCF_001406875.1 Solanum pennellii | reverse complement strand
AGTAGTGGGGGAGGTTGGGAGAGAGTTTGGAAAATGTTTTCCTTAAATTTTGAAGGGAAATCATTTTCCTTAAATTTGAGGAAAATGAGTTCATTTTGAAAATATTTTTAAAAACATTTGACCCAACCAATAATGAGAAAATTGGAAGGAAAATGTTTTCCTTCATACAAAACACCCTAAATGTTGAGATTTTGCTATATTACATTATAAATGAGTTTCCATAAACATGAATCGTGTCACATTTTGCTCTTTTAGTGATTTTGAAATTGGTTTAACATATATATACTAGTTGTATAAATAATGTTTACATATCTATGATGACATGTTAGTTTAGTTAAATCTTATAAAATTATTTAATAAATTAAATAGTAAATCATCATATTAGTACATGAATCAATCACCATAAAGTCTCTTGAATATGTATTCTTTGTATTAATTTTATACTGGAGTAAAATTATGATTTTTATGTTTTGTTCTTCTTCCAATTGGGAATATAATGATAAATTTTCCTTTCATAAAATAAATCATACAGATCTATATCATGTTCTTTTTTATATATCTAAATATTTGTGTCAATGAGAATGACATTTACATAAATTTTATCACCACTAACTCTCTATGATGTAAATATACGTAACTCCCACTAATTATATTCATTATGGTTTTCTACTCCTACCTCTCATTCATAATATTAAATGGATTAACGTCATATTCAGTGTTTTAAAAGACTCTGTTGGAACTCACCCTTGGGTGGGCTCCAGCATATTGCCTTGAGACTCAAGTGTGAGACATAGTTATGTAAGACTTACGCCCTAAGCGCCGGACTATACGCCAAAGTCTAACGCTCAGTGCTCTCCCAACATATCTTATAAAAATTATGTGATAAGTTTTTTAGTTAATATTGTTGACCTGACCCTCATAAATCTTGAATAAATGAATGATACTTAAAAGTTTTTAAATCTATGGACCCTTCTACTTGTGTTCGTTTGTATTTTTGTCCCTTTTACTTGACTATTTGTCAACTGAACCCTTAAGCTTGATGAAACTCTATGTTTTAAGCCCTTCTGACTGTTGACCAAGCTTATATGACAACTTATTATTGAGTTAACATAAATGTCTGATTTCACGCGTAGAAGGATTGTGAAAGATCAAATATTAAATTAAAAAAAGTAAATTTCTTTTTAAAAATATAATAAAAATATCAAAAATAAAAATCAATTTTTTTCCGTTCTTTCTTCTTTCCCACCCCACCCCTCCCCATTTCTTTTATTCTTTCTATTCATAACCCTCATTTCTTTTTACTCTCAAACTCTCATTTCTTTTCTTTCTCCCCTTTCCAGCCCTTTAAGATTTCTTCTTTTTCGCCTTATGCTAAGTAAGAGCTCCGCCTCACGCCACCACATTTTAAAATACTGGTCATATTCATGACACCTCTTTGTGTTCCTCAATCCTATCCTATAAATAGTGACATTTGATACAATAGTATACACACTTAAAAAAAATTTTAAAAATGAGAAAATTTCTATTGTCTCTTCTCTCATCTCTTTTTATTAGTTTTATTTAATGTTTATGTTTCTTATTTGCTGTCATTGTAAAACTCTCGATTGTTTTGTCGTTGTTATTATTGGGAATTTATATTTGAATATTGTATTTATATAGTAGTAAATGCATTTTTAGTCAATTTTTATGATGAAGGATGTATCCTTTTTATAACGAAAAATATGCTTTCTATTGTAAAACATATGGATTTATTTTAGTAAATATCAGTAGATTTGACGGATATAATATATGCTATTTGCAATCAAAATATATATGAAGTATATTGGGATAAGCATGCAATGCACGTTCCCTAAAACTAGTACCTTATAAGTGGCAACCTACTTGTGTAAACAATTTTTAAAAAAGGTTTTAGTATATAAACTTAAAACTTTCTTAGGTATTTAACGTACAAGTTTGGGTAGTTGGATTAGCACCTTTTATCACTCTCGTGCACTAAAAACTTCACACTCGTATGAAGGGATTCATTAGTTTATTTACATGTATAGAAAAAAAAAGTCTTACCTTCTTTCTACAACATGATGTTTCACAAAAGAAATTCAATTGGAATCCCTCCTGAAATTAGGTGTAAAAGAGGGGGAATAATAATGGTAACCACATCTATTAACTAGTAGAAGTAATTTACTTCACATTCAATTTTTTAACGGAGATATCAACAACAACAACTAAATATTAAATACAACTTTTGTGTAGCATTCCTTTTTAGATCGGTTATAAAAGGAAAGTAAGATGCATAAATTGAGGTAGAGGGAATGGTAGATCCCAATTTATGCGTCGTAATTTCCTTTTATAATTTGCCTAAAGATTTGTTCTTTTTTATGCAAAGGGTTTTCTACGTTTTTTTTAATAGAGAATATCTGACCAATAGTCTCTGGTCACAATCAAAGTGTCTAAATGTAAAAATAAATTGTGATAAATTTGAGGGGCTATTTGTATGTTCGACCTCAACATACATATCTTGTAAGTTGCGTGATGAGATCTCTATTTGTTTAAATTTTGAATGGTACTGTTGTGGTATCTCTCTTGAAGCCAGCACCCCTGACCTACAATTTGTTTGATGATCTTATTCTTGTTGGGTTTAGCATAATTCTTTTATCATACAAGCAAATTGTCTATATATCACGACCCTTGAGAAGACGTTCTTGTCTTCTTTGAGTCCATGGGTTGGGTAGTCAAAGAGAGTGTTGAGATAGAAAAATATTCTAAATCTTCAACTAATTCACTATAAAAGAGAGTAATTATATTGAATGAAGTTATTCTTTTGGTAGATCGCTTTGAGCTCTTCAACTAGTTCGGAACTTTTTGAGTTATTTGACGTTGTTGGACTGTTTATCATGGAGGGGACAATTCAAGAGTCGCACTACTGAATTGATGCAAATTATGAAGCATCAAGCTTGAATCTCTTTAAAGAGATCAAAATATTCAGTCATGTTGGTAAACTTATTGGCCGAAGGTTATATATGCGTAACTTTCCTTTGGTGAATTTTTGTGCTATGTTGACAACCATGAACTTTTATTGATCAACAACTACTGATGTTATTCCCTTCTTCAAAGATATTATTATTAACTAAAAACCCTTAAATTAATATTTAGAAGACAAAAATAAACTTATTCCAATAAATAAGGGACAACTTTGACTTGTTAAATACTCTTGAAAAGTGTCCTTCCTATGCAATTGTTTCAAATATAAACCCTAAAGAAGCTGCAAAGGACATCATTATCCCAAACTGCAAAAGTCACCGCAATGGTGGAACCTAGAACTTCAAAAATGAGAAAAAACAACCTTTCGAAGAAATCATAATGGAGATACTCATGTGAATTCATGGTTGCAATTCATGTTTGTTTCAAATATCATGGCTCTCTTTCATCTCAAATCCTGAAAATTCGTAAATATTAATTTCAATTTATCACGTAATAACAAAGAGTACAACTCCCATAGTGGGAAGTTCTACGAGTATTGTAGCTCAAGTTCAATATTGAGCTATTGCAGGCTATGTGAATGTAGCAGTTATAGTTTACTCTAATAGTGAGAAGTTGTGTGAGTACTCAACAGTCTAATTTAATTGTTGTAAGTCCCTAGAGGATGAAATTTTAGGTCGATGGACATTTCTACTGTGGGGGCTATCAATAACAAAATCTCAGATAAGGTCTGTGTACATTGTATACTTCTCAGACCCTCGCTTTTGGAACTACACTAGATATGTTGTTATTGTTGAAGTGTTGGTGGTCGTGCAACCATGTACATATGATGTCACAACAGCCATTAAAGTAAACGATGAATATGCATATGAATATCTAATCATATTTGCTTGTATTATATGTAACCTTATAAGCGTTCCTCCTTTTTATGTTGTCACTATTTACATGTAATAAAAGTTATGGAGTACTAGATTGTAGTATATTGTTTTTCAAAGTTCAAGCGAAATGACATAAATTGTTGTCTTAAACTGTTAATTTCTCTTTGTGACAATTTCTTTCTTTCTTTTTATTTCTTTGGTGAATTAATTACCGAATATTGTTTTATTCTGATAAACATTGTGATGAAAGTACTAACAATTTGAATGAGAATACGAGATTAAGGAAACAAAACTTCAATATATGCATATGCACAAAAGAAAAGAACTTGAACTTACCCATATTTGACATACTTGTGTAAATATCATTTATTAAAAGGGATAATGCACAAGTACCCCTAGACTATGAACCCCCCAGACTATATATGAAATCTCACATACATACCTTAACTAAACTAAGGTACTATTACTCCCTGAATTTTTTTTTTGTAATTTTGTACATCTTTGTCTTATGTGGCACAATTTGTGACACCACGCAATTGGGCCACGTGGAAGATATTTGGATTCCACATAAGCTAAAAAGGTGCATAAAAATACAAAAAAAGGGTTTTGGGGGGAAGGGGGTAATAGGAGCTTAGGTTAGTTAAGGTGTGTCTCTGGGATTTAGGTCATAGTTTAGGGGACTACCTTTTTCCTTTATTAAATTAGGTTACAAAGTGAGAAAATAATGTCATTTATTATAATCAACAAGAGGTGGATCTACTTATCATATATACTTATATAATTATTACCTTATAAGTGACATACTTGTGTAAATATCTTTTTACAGTTTTAGTACATAAAATTTTAAAAGTTCACCTACGAGTTCATCAGAATACTAATTTTAGCATACTGTTTTCTTGTTATTGTGTCTCCATGTGTGGATTTAAATAAGTATATTTGTAGTGATGAGATGAGGTTGTATCGGAACCCTGACTGGTATGCTATATACTACCTTGTTATTTGATATGTCTTCTTTACTTATGTTTATTCCTTTTAACTTCTTTAATGTGCATTCCTCGACTTAACTATCATTCGGAACTAGACTTCTACCTACACAAGGATTGAAGGATGCTATATACACACTCACACGACATTGGTGAAAGATGTAGCAGATCAGATCAACATATTTCTAAATAGAGATCTATCTCTGATGATAAATTATCTTTGTACATTTTTGAACCATCAATAATTCAAAAAAAATCTTTGGAAACATTTATATTGTTAATGATTTATTGCTGTAGAATACAAACAGTACTATAATAATCGACGATAAAGGACTACGCGCAACACACGTATCTGTAAACTAGTTCAATAATAAGGAGAAATGCTTACAATAACTACAAGAAAAAAACATATTCAACGTCTCGTCCTATATTTGATAGAAAAAAGAAGTGCAAAAGGAACATACCAACAAAAGAAAGAAGAATTCTTGACGAATATCGTTAGGGGATTAGCAATGCTTTCTGCAGGATTGTATCCCCCAACAACAACAAGGTGATCTAGTTTTTTAGTTGAACTATCAAATAATGTGATCAATCTCCGATTGAAAGTGTAATGTCCCCCTTATTTGTCTGGCGAATGTGTATAGAAAATGTGAAATTGAGTGAAGAAAAGGTATATAACACACCATATTTAGGGTATTCAATGGTAAAAGATTTTGACCAGGACATATTACCTTTGCAGTCTTTCAAAATCCAAACATCAGAAATAGTAGTACATATATGACAAGTATAAAGCAAAGAGAGGTTATTTTCCACCACTCCCAGTTTGATATTACAATTGTCTTCTCCACAAATGGAAATCTGCAAGCTTCCCCATGTCTTGTTTGCTACATCAAAAGAAATGATGTTGCGTGCATCATCATCATCAATACCCGTAGATGCAATCCAATAAAGCTTCCCATTGACAAAATTATCCGAATGATTTAATACAAAATTCCCCTGAAGCTGGTCATGGAGTGTTTTCCAAGAATTCAGTCCTCAATCCGTAAATATTGACGACAATCATCATGTTGGATACCTCATCATTTCAAAAATTATGATAATGATCAATAAATAGATCTTTATAATCGTCACATGAGTAATCATATCCAAAACCATATTTAGTATAGAAATAGGTACCCCGAGGAGAATTAAGTAATTTCATTGACTTGTTAATCGTGGGATTCCATATATACATCTCCCATTCGTGATTGCAAAGACAAATTAGCCCATTGGCAGTGTTGACACCCACTTTTGACCCTCCCCAATAGAAATTGATTCATCGATCTTCTTGAATTTCGAACGATCTGAAATAATTAATTTTATGAAATTCATAATATCTTTCAAGTTATTTTTAAGGTAATTTTGTCATTTATATAATTTGTTTTACTAATATATAGGTTTTATGTAATTTTTGTATATAATTAATATATTTTAGAAACATTTTGAAAAATCATCTAAAAAAGATTTTAATTTTAGTAAGCATTTTATTAAACTAGTTTAGCTTAAAATATGGTTTTATTTTTTGAATCATTAGATTAGAATTAGGTTTGTCATTTTATTTCATTAAGATTAAGAAGCTCGTTAATTATTTAATATTAATTCGTCCTATTTGAATCCTAGTCGAATCTTCGAAAATCAATTATTTTGGTTACGTCTTTAATTCGTTAAGCTAAATTATTAATTGAGAAAACTACATGAATTCCACTAGTTTAGGTTCTAATTACTAATATTCCCGATAGTTTCAAATATTACTTCCTCTACCATATTTTCATACTTAGGAAGTAAGGATACATGAGATTGGATCCGGAGATACATGTCTCTACCGAATTCTAAACTGAGATACGTATTTTATTTGTTTGAATCAATAGGTTGTAACCGATTTCCTCAATTAGATGAGTAATTAACGTTTTTCATAATACATGAATAATTAATTATGAAAATTTAAATCAATCAAATACCTTATTATAAGGCGAAAATCAAGGAGTGTATCAAATTATTATTTCAAAATTATCCTTTGAAATAATAAATTCATTGTATTATTAGTCTTAAACAAAAGCATGTATATCTTGGTCATGTAATTTTATTAATTTCATTTATTACTCTTAAGATAATAAATTTATTAATTTGATGTATCTATTATCAATATATGATGTATCTAACAAACTAAATACTATACCTGAGCATTATATAAGTAGATTCATATGTCTCGTAGAAGTATCTAGTATTATTATCATGTATTTGTTATATATGTCATGTATGAATTTCATGTATCTATTTATATGATCTAGTTTTCATTTAATGTATCTAGTATCAATGTGATGTATCAAGTATTAATTTCATACAACATATTAAAAAACATGTATCTCAGATACATAAAGTATATATGTCTGATTATGTGGATCTAAATATAAAATGCAACTGAAACACAAATTTTAGAAACAAATCATGATTGCGAGATATATTTATCATAAAAGGTGAGATATGTGTATCCAACAGTTTTAAAAATTGAGATACGCGCTATTAATTTGAATTAAAAATGAGATACATGTATTCATTAATTTGAAAGGGTCATTCCTAAACTATTACACTGCTAACAAGACTATTTTCAGTAACACAATAAAGGGACTTGAAATAAGTTACAGAGGATTCCTCCAATTTTCAATATTTGTTAAGAAGCCACAAGGATTCTGCTTCAATAGTGACTCCATCATCGTTACGATGCTAACCAAAATAGGCATGAGTTCTGTTCTTAGTATTCAATATCATGTGCCTAAAGCATGATTTCCGATCGGCATAATACCGTGGTTGTGGTTGTGCATGCATCCTGCAACGAAAATGAAGGGAGACTTTTTTTAAAAAAAAAATAAAAATAAACCAAAATAGTTTTTGATAGATATTATGAAGAATTTATATGTTGAGAAAATGAAGGAAGAGAGAAAAAAAGGTGGGTGGGGGAGGTTGAATTGCTAATGTATGTACTTTTAATTAAGGAGTTTAAATTTTAAGTTAATTATCTAATATCATATTTGAGGGATTGTGTATTTGATTTAATTTTTAAAAAATATATGCTAGAATTATTAAAAAGTGGTATTATAAGTAATATTTTTAATCTATAATGTATGTATATATGGTAGTTAAGTATGTCTAATGATATAGTTTTCCTTATTAATTATTCTATTGTAATTGTAGCCTAACAAACCATTTAGAAACCAAAGTTTTGAACCTTTATTTCAGCCATCGTCCATTCCAATCGACCCGTGCCAACCCCATTTCCAATTTTCTGACAAAATACAATACATCATCGGTCCAAACATTCCCGACCACAATTGCAGCAATGCATCTTCTTCTTCATGAAGCAGAACCCAGCCAAAACGCAGCCCATCGCGATCCCGAAGATCCTGTTTTCCTTCGTCCTTCGCTCAAAAATCGGGCGGACTCCATTCTCTATCCGTTGAGAACAGTACGATTTACATATCCTCAACCTTATCTCTTAGAGGGAATTAAAATTTCGAATTTCGAATTCACCCCTTTGCTTACCCGATCACCCCCCCCCCC
>NC_028641.1:10451848-10459303 GCF_001406875.1 Solanum pennellii | reverse complement strand
ACCCCCCCCCCCCTATTCGGCCTCATCTTCTCATCTATATAAACCCCCTCATCCTCATTGTTAAGGGTTGAGAAAAAAATTTTGGCAAGAAACAAAGTGGAAGTATAGGAAAAGTTGGTAGAAAAAAATGGAAAAACAAAAGATAAGTTTGGGGAAAAAATAAAAGAAAGCTAGCTTATATTGGAAACAAAAAATATACCGTAAGATAACAAGGTGCACAAAGTCATATACAAAAAAACATAGGGATAGACTCCGAACGATCGGAGTTTGGAGTTTAGTTTTGAGTTTGATTTATCGTTCACTGCTTAGAGTTCGTCGGATTCTCAATTGCGGTGGTGGTGGTATAGCTCCCTTCAACTCGTTCTCGTCTCAGTTTGCTTCCCAAAAAAGGTAATCTTCTTTTTATCTTTAACTTTTTTTTATTTGGCATTTCGTTTGAGAAATGAAGCTTTCTGTTGGTTTCTCTTTCCCTCTCATGAATGCATCTGTTTCATCTTGGTTCTATGTTAATATCCAATAATTGCTCGATTTAATGTCTTAGTTGATGTCTCTCTTTAGTTGTTGAAGATGAAAATTGAGTCTCCTTACTGTTGGTTCATTTTGTTCTATTTTGAGGAAGTTAGCTGAACCTCTGACTCGTTTTGCTTAAAATAGTTTGATAGTTCAAGTGCAAGTTTAGTATCTTTTGATCATTTTTTTCTTTCATCTTTTGTTAGGGTTTGATGTTGGAGTTAAATCTTTGTGTTTGCCGTGAATGGAGAATGCATTTTGTCATTTGTTGCTCATAATTCTCATGTGTTTTCTTAAATAAAACAAATCTAACATGTCTTACTGTAGCCTTACTGTGAAAAAAATGAATCTTTCTTATAATATTTCAAATAGTTCATATCTTCCTCTAATGTGTTGTTATTGTTAAGAATGAATGAGCTCATGGTTGCCTCTGTGTTGTTCTCTATGCCTCCGTTTGTTGCCTTATTCTCTTGTGAAGTTTCAATTCTTCAAGTGGAACTTTGGTTTGTTTGAATACATCTATTATATGTTTTAGTCTAAGCATGCTTTTAGCATATTCAGTTTTATAGCTCAAGCATGATTTTAGCATATTTAGTTTTGTTTTGAGTGACCAACTGGTGATTTTCTTTTTTCCTTCAACTCCTTTTTTTTAATTATATTATTATATATATAGTTGAGAATTTTGTTAAGATAATTCATGGCTCGCCCTTTAAGTATGAATGTTAGTCTTTGTTGTATTTCTTTTATTATGGGATACTTGCCTTGAGTCCACGAGACTCTTCCCTTGCAGTTGGAGTTGGATTGAAACCCAACACCGCCATCGAGTCAATCTTGATCAAATACAGGGCAGATGGAAGCTGAAATATAGGAAATGGAGTTGATATACAAGTTTATATACACTGATATACACTTTTTCTATGCCCTGCGAAGCAGCCGATATACACCCCTATACATTCACTGAATACAAATGAAGCAGAATCGAAAATGGGCTGAAAAGGGACCCGAATGGTGCAGCCCTCTTATTTTAGTACTAGATCAAATCAGCTGAGTTGGTTGGTTTTGTCATTTGTTTTTTGTGTCATTATTGGTTTTAGGTCCTTTATGTTTGTTTAACAAAGATGGGGAGTAAATATGCATATGATTATATTTAAATGATTAAAATGAACATATCCTTTAAATACAGGTTAATTTTGACTAAAAATCTTGAAAAGGGACCATCCTAGTAATTGTTTCAATTATAAAACCCTAAGGAACCATTCATCTGCCTCATTCATCTTCCTGATTCATCTGTGCCGTTTTACAGATCTACCATGGAAGAAAAAGAAAATCTCCCTCCCCAAGTAAATCAGTTTGCTGATGAATCCCTTGATTTATTTGAAAAACAAGTAGGACCCCTTTTCTCTTGATTTTTCGGGGTCTACCAAGGAGTTTCATTAGTGACTCGTAGATTGGCTCAGGCCATTGTCACCTTGATACTATTGAAGTAGCTCATTTCCAATTCAGGTATGTTTCAAAATGAAGGTTCAATTTTATCCTTTTGTTAGCTAGGGCTTCATATTGTAAAAGGGCTGATTGATCGGATCTTCAACGTGATCTATTGGTTTTACTAGTTAGACACATAGATCTGATTGAAGATTATCTCAATTTCAGTCCTGTTTGCAAATTGTGGCCTTTTTGATCACTAGGGAAATCTTAGACAATAACTTCCCTAGGGATACATGGCTACCATGAGGATGACTGGATTCCACAAGCGAGTGGAAGAAGATGAGGATGAAGAGAAGATGTGCATATATTGCACAATAACTTTTCTAGTTGTCCAGATCGCTTTAGCTAGTTGCAAATACACCAATCAGAGATTTAGTAGACCAAGCTTTTCTTTTGAGGTTCTAATGCTTCTTTTTCGGGATCCAAGGACTTGGTGCAACTGGCTGAAGATACGACAAATAATAAGGCTGAATGGTCGGTCTTGTTCTGCCTCTTCTATATCAACATTTCACTATAATGACCAAATGTTCTGCAGAGCAAATTGTTTCTACTATATTATTTGATATGGTTTTTTTGTAAAAATATTTCATTATATTAGTCAAATGTTCTTTTGTTGTAGATTAGAGTTTATTATGTATTTTGATTAGAAAATATAAAATATTGACAGAAATTACATGGACTCTGATTTGCTATAAAAATATCGTTATTTTTTATGTGTTTGTTGAGTATCATGATGAATATAAAATTGTCATTTTTTAATTTGCTTAGTCAGTTGCATATTGGATATATAATTATCGCTAATTTCAATGTGCTTGATGATTACACAAAGAATACAAAATTGTTGTTATTTTCAATGTGCTTGATGAGTTACATGATGATATAAAATTTGGTTATTTTGAATGTACTTGATGAATTACATGATGAATATGAAATTCTATTGTTTTCAAGGTGTATAATGAGTTACATGATGAATGCGAAATTACCTTTATTTTCAATGTAATTGATAAGTAGCCTAATGAATATACAATAATCGTTAATTTTTATGTGTTTTATGAGTTACATGATACATATAAAATTGTCATTATTTTCAATATGTTTGATGAGTTACATGATGAATATAAAATTGTTGTTATTTTCAATGCGCTTGATGGATTACATGATGAACATTATACAAAATTATCATGATATTCAATGTGCTGGATGAGTTGCATGATAGATATAAAATTGTCATTGTTTTTGATGTGTTTGATGAGTTACATGATGAACAGAAATAAAGTTTTCGTTATTTTCAATGTACTCAATGGGTTACACTATGAATATAAAATCAGTGTTACTTTCAATGACTTTGATGAGTTACATGATGAATATACAATTATTATTATTTTCGATATGTTTGTATATGCGCACAATTAATTCTCTTTTGGACAATCATTTTCTTTCACTTTTTTTGTGATTCACTTTACTAATCATTAAAGTTTGTTGAAGTTTGCAATGACAACAAACTTGTTTACTTCACTATATATGCATATGCTCAAGAAAATAATTTTCATACAATTAGATTTGATGTTTTTTACATGCTAATGGAAGCCAGAGCATGTGACACATTTTAGTGCTAAAAATTTTACTAGTCATGTGAAAAATCACTAGTGTACTTCATTAACTTTTTTGGTATTCGTAAGCTTTTAGAAATTCGAAGCTTGTATGTATATGAGTAATCTAAATTCGGACTACATAGATCGACGATGAAGCTTGATATATCTATTATGTATATATATAGAATGAATTTGTATAAAATGCAAGAGCATATCTCAAATGTCTCCATATATAGGTGCCACTTGTAGTTATCATTCTTGTTTGGTGTTTATAGGAGACATACAATGTTGTATTATTCTCATTGTATTTGTTGTATTTTTTTATAAGAGTGGTATTAAGCGTGAATAAATATCTATTTGTTTTATTACATTTTAAAATATCTTTTGTAAATCAAAAACCTCCTTTTAGGTTGTTTATGCTATTAATATCTATGATGACATGTTAGATAATATTTATAACATATTACTATTTTTAATCCATCATCTGGGGTTGTGATATCTTTGTTGTGAAGGGTTAGTTTTGACCCAACCATGTTGATTAATCCAAAAGTTACAGTAGTTAGGGGGGACTTTGACTATGCAATCTCTTTCTCTATCAAAAAATCAAATCAATTCTTTGTCTACAAAAAAATATATTACATTTTCATATTTTTCCTCGTGGAAGGTACTTGCCACTTATCTAGTCGAATTGAAGAGAATGCCAAGAGGAGAAATAGGATTCCTTTTCATTAGTAGAGGACATATAGACAAAGTAATCAACCCCCATATTAGCTTCTCGATAACAATGAGTGTAGTTGGCCTTGATAATACTTTTATTAGTATCATATATGATCTTTTTCAGCTTTAGATTAACAGTCTTCCTGTTTTTCAACATGTTTGTGATTACCAAGGAATTCATTTCAATCGTGAAAGTGTTGATTCCATTGTCCATACATCAACTAGGACTGGACCTGTACACTATTAAGATATGCCAACTAATAAATATAGGAGCATTTTGAATGATCAAATCATGAACACTACCTTTGGTCCTAACACTCCACTAGACCGATGAGTAATGGCGAAGGAGGAACCAATGTAATTCCACTTATGAGTTGCAGCTTTCCCTTGTGTAAATGTGTGTTAAATGGAATTTGTTACAGGTGAGTACAACAATAACATTTAGAATTTTAATGATTGCATTAAAAGGTAGTTTCCCTTTGTATAGCCTCCAAGCAAGAAAGAAAATCTTAAAAAGAACATATACTCGCTATAAATACCTATAATTACCTTTTGAGTAACTTACTTGTATAAACAATTTTATAGTTACATTTTTTATGTGTAATGTACATCGTTGGGTGGACAGGTTAGAACCCCTAGTTTCGAAGCAGATGCGTTGTGCTACACGACACCTAACTTTGTCACCTCGCTCCTTGACTTTAAAAGACTCCATTACTTGATAATATTTTCACATGTGCATATAATTTGTTATCGATAGTGAACCTAACTGCTATTACCAACTTTTTGTGATTCCTTTTAAATTACATTAATCTATCTTAAAGATTTCATTTCAATTGCAATATGGATTTTGTACCCATACGGGGATACTTCACATGTGTGTCCATGTGTTGATTTGCATTTAGAACCATAACCATATTTATGGTGGTCATGATATGAATTTTAACAATCAAATTCAAGAATATCACACTTGAAATTCGAACTTTCAACTTAAATTTTTTTTTTATCCATTTTGCTGCTACACTAAAAACTTTCTCTCATATAAAGGGATTCATTAATTTATTTACATAAACAGAAACCTTTTATAAGTACATAACAACGCTCAATAGAATTTCTCTTGATGCTTTCGTACCCAAGGAGAAGACCAAGAGATTAGTTTGGATTCTTTGAAACCAGAGATTTGCCTAGAATATACTTCATCAATTTTGTTAGTTATTATCTCTAACTTGTTAAGATATAAGATTTAAGAGTAAGCATTTTTCGCTCAATCGAATTTCTATTTCATTCTTTACATATATGCCATATAATATATAGAAATATTAGATATTATGAAATTAGCACTATTAGTGGGTTGCTAGGTATTGCTTATGATATCATCGGGTTATTCAAGCATTGACTTAGTATTTATGATAACATCGCTTTTAATCAACGAGATGAATTAAATCCAAATGTTTTTAGATTTTGGACAGTCCATGATAGTATGTGAGAAGTCCTTCACACTAAAGTCTTGTCCTTCATACTTATGTGACACAATTATTTTCTAGGTAAATCAAAGCTTGTTTGAGACCACCCCCACCAGTTTGAGACGTCGCCCTCAATGAATTAATTTGACGTGCATCAACTTGTTGTTCGTTCAAAACATATAGTTGATTAAGATAACCAACTAGCAAACAATTGAAAAACTTTATGTTGTTGTGTCTCCTCTGTCTCAGCTAGCAAACAATTGACAAACTTTGCCCCTTTTTGGAAGTTCCTTGCCATATGTGGAAAAATTACTCCAGAGACCTATTTTGTCCTTTACATATCATCCTAAGCATTTTAAGCTTAAATCAATTTGTTTGTGTAATGTACCACAAATACAATAAATACAGTTGAAATAAATTGAACAAAAATGTTAAATAAATCTTTAGACTGAGGCACGAATATCTTGCTCTCTTTTTTCAAACTCTAACAAAAACATGAATCTCCTTAAAATTGATAGTGAAACTTACAAGATAATAAAATTGCAAGATTACAATTGAAAATAAAATGAAGAAATAAATCTCATCAGGTTGAAGCAAGTATATCTCGATCTCTTGTTATAGCATGTCAATGTTCATTACCTAGCTTGCTTGTAAACCTGCCAAGTACTCCTACTGCATATGCAATATAAGGCCTAGTGCAATCAGTTACATATCTCAAACTTTCAATTATGCTAGCATATACCTTTTGATTTATTACATCATTGTCATTTTCAACAAGATATAAGTGAATACTTGAATTCAAAGGAGTAGCAAAAATGGTTGACTCTTAACCTCTCAACATGTAAACCCTAAATAACCATCAACGACCGTCATCCTTTTGTTTGCAAAATTTACAGCGGAAACTAAAGCTTCAAAAATCGATCTCCAATTTCCATCATAACTTCCCAATGAAATCATAACGACGATACTCTCAAATCTTCCTGTGAAATCACTGTATTATATCTACTGCTTGATTTTCCTTTATGCATTATTTACAAACATTTAAGAGTCATGTGCAGTATCATTGGTATGCTTTCTTAACTTGTTTTCTATACTTCAACTTTCTGAACTCGGAATGCATGGATCGAAGATGAATATTTACATCCGTTTTGGATGTTTATTGGATAAAAATATGTATAAAATATAGAAGCATGTCTCAGACGTCTCCACCGGTGCTAATGGCAGATGTCATTTCTTATTTGTTGTTTACCGAAAACAAACAATGTTGTGTTTTCCACATTGTATATGTTATATTTTAGTATAAGAGTGATACAAAGCTACTTTTAGCGTGTGTCTGGTATGAAGGAAAAAGTTTTACAGGAAAACAAGTAGATATTTTACTTATTTTCTCATGTTTGGTTGGTGAGTAGAAAATATTTTTCGAAAAAATATTTGTGTTTGGTTTTTGAATGAAAAATGTTCTTGAGAAATATCTTTTATTTTTTACTAGAGTAGAAAATAATTTTTGATGTTGATTTTTTTTTAAAAAAAGTTAATATTTTTTTCGTGGTGGGGGGTTCGAGGGTAGGTGTGAAAAAATTAAAATTCGAAGTTGAATTTTTTTTAAAAAAAAATATTCGAAGGTAGGGGTGAAAAAAATTTAATTTTGAAGTTAAAAATGTTTTTTAAAAAATGAACTTAATATTTTTCAT
>NC_028641.1:10431521-10451466 GCF_001406875.1 Solanum pennellii | reverse complement strand
TTTTGAAGTTTATATATTTTATAAAAATAAATTTAAATTATTTTTTTGGGATGGGGGTTGTATGGATGGGTGGGTGGGGATCGAGGATAGGGGTGAAAAAAAATGAAATTTGAAGTTAAAAATATATTTTAAAAATAAACTTAAACTTTTTTTTAGGGATAGGGGGGGCTGGTAGGGGGGTTGGGGGCTCGTAGGGTGGGGTGAGTAGGGGAGGTTGGAAGAGAGTTTGAAAAAAATTTTCCTTAAGTTTTGTAGGGAAATCATTTTCTTTAAATTTGAGGAAAATGAGTTGATTTGGAAAACATTTGGCCGAACCAAACATGAGAAAATTGGAAGGAAAATGTTGAGATTTTTCTATATTACATTTTAAATGTTGAGATTTTTCTATATTACATTTTAAATGATATTCTACAAACATGAATCCTTTCGCATTTTCTCTATTAGTGATTTAAAAATTGATTTAACATATATATATACTAGTAGTATAAAAAATGTTTACATATCTTTGATGACATGTTAGTTTAGTTAAATTTTATAAATTAAATATTAAATAGTAAATCATCATACCAGTACATGAATCAACCACCATAAAGTCTCTTGAATATGTATTCTTTGTATTAATTTCATACTGGAGTAAAATTATATTTTTTTTGTTTTGTTCTTCTTTCAATTGGGAATATAATGGTTAAATTTTCCCTTCATAAAAAAAATCATACATATATATATCATATTCTTTTTTATATATATAAATATTTGATTAAATGAGAATTACATTTACATAGATTTTATTACCACTAACTATCAATGATGTAGATATACGTAACTCCCACTAATTATATTCATTATGGTTTTCTACTTCTTCCTCTCATCCATAGTATTAAATGGATTAACGTCATATTCAGTGTTTAAAAGACTCTGCTGGGACTCACCCTTGGGTAAGCTCCAGCATATTGCTTCGATGCTCAAGTGTGGGACATAGTTTTGTAAGACTTACGCCCTAAGCGCCCGACTATAAGGCCAAAGCCCAACGCTGCTCTCCTAACATATCTTATAAAAATTAATTGATAATTTTTTTAGTTAACATTGTTGACCCGAACCTCATAAATCTTGAATAAATGAATGATACTTAATATTTTTTAAATCTATAGCGAAATGGTCTGATGGACCCTTCTACTTGTGTTCGTTTGCATTTTGGACCCCTTTATTTGACTATTTGTCAACTCAAACCTTGAGCTTAATGAAACTTATCTTTTAAGCCCATCTGACCATTGACAAAGCTTATATCACAACTTAATTATGGAGTTGACATAATGCGTGATGTCACATGTAGAAGGATCGTAAAAAATCAAATTTTAGATTAAAAATATTTTTTTTCTTTTTAAAAATAGAATAAAAATATCAAAAAAAAAATCCCGTTCTTTCTTCTTTCCCCACCCCTCCCCTCCCCTCCCCATTTCTTTTATTCTTTGTATTCACCAACCCCCATTTCCTTTACTCTCAAACTCTCACTTCTTTTCTTTCTCCCCTTTCCAGACCTTTCCGATTTCTTGTTTCTCTCTCTTTCTTTCTTTTTTCACATATTTTTCCTCTTGATATTACAAACAAAATTGTATTGTTGTTGTAGATCTGTATTTTTCTTTTATTTTTGGGGTAATTTATAACCCATAAAGTGATAAAGATTCAATAGTCTTAAAAGATGAAAAGTGATGGTTGAATGTCTTTGTGAAATTAGGTGAAATGTGCTATGTAAAATTGTATACAAATATTAAAGTATATTGATGTATTTTAATGGTTGTTTGTTAACATCAATGGGGGGAAAATATTTATGGTGGTTAAAGTGGTAGATATTAATGGTGGTTAAGGAAATATGATTAAAAGTTGTGAATGAAAGAAATTTTGAAAAAAAATGAACAATAACCGTTAGTTATTTAGGAATGTATTGATACCAGTGAGAATGGAAGGTTGTGGTGGTATCTTTAATGTAAAAAAATATGAAGAGAGGTGGAGGGATGAAGAAGGATGAAGTGAAAAAGAAACAATAAATAGATTGTTTTTTATTAAAAAAACTAGGTAAATTACACGTGCTTCGCACGGGATTGAACTATTTCATTAGGCTTACATATGATCATTCGGTAATACTTGTATTTATGATATATAATTGGCAAAAAAATTTTATCTTAAGGAAAAGTGTTTCTCCGAAATCTTAAAGTGCTATATTTTTTAAAAATCTTATTTTGTTATACAAAAATTATAAGTCATAGATAGATTTTAAGTATAAGAAAGAAGTCTAAGAAAATCTCCCTGGAAATAGTTGGTAAGATGTAATGGAAATTTTTAAATTCTAAGAAATCAATAAAGAACAACATTAGAAGTTAAAAAAGACCAAAAAACATTGAACAACAACACTCCCAATTAAAGTGGAACATCACGTCTATACAAGATCATAATTAACTAAATTCAAATGGACGGTCTTGGACTCCTTTTTTGTGAACCTCAATCAATCTCTTTTTTATTATTGTATGTCATATCAAGTATATACTAAAAATGACCCTAAAATTGTTATTATCATAAATGTTTTTTGTCATTGTCCCAAAATAGGCATTACTATTTTTAAGGTTTCATATCAGCGGCCCCAACTTATTTGGATTAAAACATAGTTATTGTTATAGTTATAGTATGCAGTTAAAAAAAATAAATGCAATTATTAACCAAGAAGTAGGTGGCATTTGAATGTTCACAATATACTAAACAAAACTTTTGACAAATAACATATTAAAATCTCACAACATAATTTTGTGAGCACTTGAATACACAAATATCCAAAAAACTAATAATAAAGACGACCTTATTTTACTAACAATCAAGAAGAAAAAGGCATGTGCTTAATATATTTTTCAAAAAGATAATCTTACGAGTTGTATCTAAGTTTACAGTCCCCAAATTTAACTGAAACAAGTCAGATCGAGTTATTACTTCTGTATCAAAAATTAAAACGTTTATCAAAAGAATGAGTTATCAATACAACAAAAATAATCTTTAATGATAATTAATAGCTCAACTATCGTTAAATATGTATTTTCAGAGGCAAATAGTACTCTGTATAAATGTCCCTAATGTTTATAATAACATTGAACTCAATGCCAATTAATTAATGTCAGTAAAAATTGTAACACTCTTTGTGAATGTGTATATTTATTGTCTATAAATAATATTTTTGCTATAGTATATTTTTGACATTTGTTAGTTTCACGAAAACTTGATCTCTTATTATGATTAAATAGAAGACAAGAAGAAGTATGACAAATTAGTTAACTTGCGATAAAAGATGTGGACTAATTGTCTATATACAAATATTCTAGAAATAGTGCAGCGTCATATCAAATTTTTGTACCTAAGAAAAAATAATCAAAATAATATACTAACTGTGGCAAGCAAGAGAGCAATAATTTTTGGTTCTTTTAACAAACTTCATCATTGGTTCTGTATTAGTTATCAAAGATTTGTTGTTGTGTGGTATCAAATATAGCACAACCCACATGCAATCTTCTCAGAAGTATATAGAGTAACCCTGTAAAATGAGACAAAAGAGAGGATAAATTTTTAATCTTCTTCACTGGAACTATGAAGATAATTAAAAAAATTCATCAAAATAGCAAAAAGAAATTGCAATAGATACATGAATCACTATGATTTATAGTAAAAAATTAAGCTTAATGAAATAAAAGAAAGAAACTTTGAGAAATGAAATACACTTTATACAACGCATAATTAATGAATTTGAATTTGTAAAAAACATAAAAGTATTAATGACACAAATAAAAGTATTTGTTTACTAATGAATTCAACTATCAACCATTTCAGCAATGTTATGAGTTGTGCACTAAAAGCTCCAAGAGTAGTAATGTCGCATTGCAATTGAATCAATTTGCTTTGCTTATATGAAGAAGCCTGTAGAAATGGACAAAAGAGAAGATCAATTTTCAATCATCCTTGCTGATACTTTGACAGAGTTAAAAAAGGTCACCAAAATAGTAGAAGAAATTACCATAGTTCGATGAATCACTATGACTTATAGTAAAGATTAAGCTCCATGAAAATTTTCATGAATGAAACAAACTTCAAAAAAGCTCAATTAATGTATTTGAGTTTTACTACCCTATAGTGGGAAAAAAACCTACAAATTATAGTTGCAGGAAATTTCTCTATTGATAGACAACATAGGATAGTGTGAACAAATATTTATTGTGTCTTATCGGAAATGTCACAACTCTTTGAAAAAGTTACAACCCTTCAAAAAGGACACAACCTTTCATAAAAGTCATAATTTTTTTCTATAAAAGTCGCAACTCTTCATTAAAGTCACAACTTTTCAAAAAAGTTACCACTTTCATAAAAATCACAACTTATTCATAAAAATCACAACTTTTCATGAAAAGGGAGTGCGAGTTTTGGAAATAAATAAATTTATAAGGAAATTTTGGTTTCTTGTGGTGCCACATAGGCGGGCCTAAGGTTCTCTCTTATATAAATATATGATAATAAGTAATGTATCATTTATAATGTGATGCAGATGATGATATGTCATTTTTGTCAAGCCTTTGAAGTTCACACACAGTGAAAGGGGTTTAAAATGCTTAGTTTCACTGAGTTTAAAGGTTCAATTAAGAAATGAGCAAGAAGAATGGTCCAAAATAGAAACTCATACAAGTAGAGGGGTCTATCATACCATTCCACCGAGATAAGATTCAATTCAAATAACAAGTTGTGGTATCACATTTTTACTATTTGATAACACTGTGAGGATGATTATATACTACGTAACATTTTCTTGTAAAATACATAGCAAAATTTTACTTTTTCACTTATCATTGGTCTTCATGTTTTTGTCATGTGTCTCAAAATTAACTATCATATGTTATTTAGCTATTTGAAAGTAATTTTATTTTTATTCATGAGGAGTAATGTTTTTATTATAATACTTGGGGGGGGGGGAAGGTAATTTTATAGTATGATAAAATACAATTTTGTAAACTTGTTAAGATTTTAAATTAGTTATACTTGTATAATCATGTTAGAATTTTTATTTTCTATCATTTTCCTAAATCATGTTTGTAATTATTTCAAACTATTAACGTATTTTTATAATTTTGTCTTATTATATTATTATACTATATTGTAAAATTAAAACCTTAAAAGATCCATAGGGTTTATGCCTCATGTCTTTATGCTTACGTTTCGCCTTATGCTAGGTAAAATCCCCGCCTCACGCCACTGCATTTTAAAATACTGGTCAAATTCATGACAACTCTATGTGTTCCTCAATCCTATCCTATAAAGAGTGACATTTGACACAATATTATAGACACTTTAAATATTTTTTTAAAATGAGAAAATTTCTATAGTCTCTTCTCTTATCTCTTTTTATTACTTTTGTTTAATGTTTATGTTTCTTGTTTGTTGTCATTGTATAAATCTCGATTGTTTTGTCGTTGTTATTATTGGAAAATTATATTTGAATATTGTATTTATATAGTAGTAAATCATTTTAATTTATGCACTTTTAGTCAATTTTATGATGAAGGATCGTATCATTTTTATAAGGAAAAGATATGCTTTTCTATTGTAAAAATTATGGATTTATTATAGAAATTATCAGTAGATTTGAAGGACATAATATATGTTATTAGCAATCAAAATATACATGAAGTATATTGGATAAACATGCAATGCACATTCCCCAAAACTAGTACCTTATAAGTGGCAACCAACTTGTGTAAACAATTTAAAACAGTTTTTAGTATATAAAACTTAAAACTGTCTTAGGTATTTAGCGTACAAGTTTGGGTGGTTGGATTAGCACGCATTATCACTCATGAGCACTAAAAACCTCACACTCATATGAAGGGATTCATTAGTTTATTTACATGTGTAAAAAAAAAGTCTTACCTTCTTTCTACAACATGATGTCACAAAAGAAATTCAATTGGAATCCCTCCTTAAATTACGTGTAAAAGGGGGGGGGGGGGAATTAATAATGGTAACCACATCTATTAACTAGTAGAAGTAATTTACTTTACACTCAATTGTTTAACGGAGATGTCAACAACAACGAAATATTAAATACATCTTTTGTGCAACATTCCTTTTTAGACCGGTTACGAAAGAAAAGTAAGATGCACGAATTGAGATAGAGGGAATAGTAGATCCTAATTTATGCATCGTAATTTCCTTAATTTGCCTAAAAATTTGTTCTTTTTTATGCAAAGGGTTTTCTACATTTTTAAAATAGAGAATATCTGGCCAATAGTCCGTGGTCACAATCAAGGTGTCTAAATGTTAAAATAAATTGTGATAAATTTGAGGGACTAACTGTGTATTCGACCTCAACATACATATCTTGTATGTTGTGTGATGAGATCTCTATTTGTGTAAATCTTGAATGGTACAATTGTGATATCTTTCTTGAAGCCAACACCCCAGACCTACAATTTGTTTGATGATCTTATTCTTTTATCATATAAGCAAATCGTCCATATATCACGACCCTTGAGAAGACGTTCTTGTCTTTTTTGAGTCCATGGATTGGGTAGTCAAAGAGAATGTTGAGATAGAAAATATTCTAAATATTCAACAAATTCACTATAAAAGAGAGTAATTTAATACTGAATGAAGTTATTCTTTTGGTAGATAGCTTTGAGCTCTTCAACTAGTTCGGAAATTTTTGAGTTATTTGACGTTGTTGGACTGTTTATCATGGAGGGGACAATTCAAGAGTCACACCACTGAATTGATGCAAATTATGAAGCATCAAGCTTGAATCTCTTTAAAGAGATCAAAATATTCAGCCATGTTGGTTAACTTATTGGCCGAAGGTTATATATCCATAACTTTCCTTTGGTGAAGTTTTGTGCTCTGTTGACAACCATGAACTTTTATTGATCAACAACTACTGATTTTATTCCCTTCTTCAAAAATATTTTACTATTAACTAAAAACCCTTAAATTAATATTTAATAGACAAAAATAAACTTATTCAAATAAATAAGGGACAACTTTGACTGGTTAAAAACTCTTGAAAAGTGTCCCTCCTATGCAATTGTTTCAAATATAAACCCTAAAGAAGCCGAAACCGACATCATTATCCAAAACTGCAAATTCAGCACAATGAGAAAACAACTTTTCGAATAAATCATAATGGAGATACCCTTGTGAATTCATGGTTGCAATTCATGTTTCATTAAAAAATCATGGCTCTACTTAATCTCAAATCCTGAAAATTTGTAAATAATAATTTCAATTTATCAGGTAATAACTAAGAGTACAACTGCCATAGTGGGAAGTTGTATGAGTATTGTAGCTCAAGGTCAACATTGAGCTATATTGTAGGCGATGTGAATGTAGCAGTTATAGTTTACTCTAATAGTGAGAAGTTGTATGAGTACTCAATAGTTTAATTTAGTTGATATGAAACTTTAGAGGATGAAATTTTATGTCGATATACATTCCTACTGAGGGGGCTATCAATAACAAAATTTTAGATAAGGTCTGTGTACATTCTGCACTTCTCAGACCCTCGCTTTTGGAACTATATTGAATATGTTGTTATTGTTGAAGTGTTGGTGGTCGTGCAACCATGTAAATAGGATGCCACAACAACCATTAAAGTAAACGATGAATATCCATATGAATATCTAATCGTATTTGCTTGTGTTACATGTAACCTTATAAGCGTTCCTCCTTTTTATGCTGTCACTATTTAATTACATGCAATAAAAGTTATGGAGTACTAGATTGTAGTATATTGTTTTTCAAAGTTCAAGCTAGATGACGTAAATTTTTGTCTTAAACTGTTAATTTCTATTTGTGACAATTTTTTTCTTTCTTTTATTTCTTTGGCAAATTAATTACCGAATCTTGTTTTACTCTGACAAACATTGTGATGAAAGTTCTAACAATTTGAATGAGAACACGAGATTAAGGGAACAAAACTGCAATGTGTGCATATGCACAAAAGAAAAGAACTTGAACTTATCCATATGTGACATACTTGTGTAAATACCATTTATTAAAGGGATAATGCACAAGTACCCCTACACTATGACCCCCCCCCCTATACTATAACTGAAATCTCACAGACACACCTTAACTAAACTAAGGTCCTATTACCCCCTAAACTTTTTTTTTTTTGTAATTTTGTACACCTTTTGTCTTATTTTGCACACTCGTGACTCCACACAATTGGGGCGCGTGGGAAATATTTGGATTCCACATAAGCTAAAAAGGTGCATAAAATTACAGAAAAAGGGGTCGGGGGAGGGGTAATAGGACCTTAGTTTAGTTAAGGTGTGTCTCTGCGATTTAGGTTATAGTCTAGGGGATACTAAATTTTTTGTCTATTAAATTAGATTACAAAGTGAGAAAATAATGTCATTTGTTATAATCAACGAGAGGAGGATCTACTTATCATATATACTTATATAATCATTACCTTATAAGTGACATACTTGTGTAAATATCTTTGTACAGTTTTAGAACATAAAAATGTAAAATTTCACCTACGAGTTCATCATAATACAAATTTTACCATACTATATTCTTGTTATTGTGTCGCCACGTTTGGATTTACAATAAGCATATTTGTAGTGGTGAGATGAGGTCGTATCGAAACCTTGACTGGTATGTTGTACTCTCCTTGTTATTTAATATATCTTCTTTACTTATGTGTTTTCCTTATAACTTCTTTAATGTGCATTCCTCGACTCGAGTATCATTCGGAACTATCCTTGTACCTTCACGAGGATTGAAGGATGCTATATACACACTCACACGATATTGGTGAACGATGTAGCATAACATATCAACATATTTCTAAATTGAGATCTATCTCTCATGAAAAATTATCTTTGTACATTTTTGAACCATGAGTCATTCAAAAAAATTCTTTTGAAACATGCATATTTTTAATGATTTATTGCTTTAGATTACAAATAGTACTATAATAATCGACGATAGAGGACTACGCGCAACACACGTATCTGTAAACTAGTTTAATAATAAGGAGAAATGCTTACAATCACTACAAAAAAAAAAACACATTTAACGTCTCGTCCTATATTTGACAGGAAAAAGAAGTGCAAAAGGAGCATACCAACAAAACTAAGCAGAATTCGTCGGATATCGTTAGGGGATTAGCAATGCCTCCTGCAGGATTGTATCCCCCAACAACAGCAATGTGTTCTAGTTTTTTAGTTTAACTATCAAATAACATTATCAATCTAAAGTGTAATGTCCCCCTTATTTGTCTAGTGAAGGTGTATAGAAAATGTGAAATTGGGTGAAGAAAACATATATAACACACCATATTTAGGGTATTCAATGGTGAACCGTTTCGTCCACGACATATTACCTCTACAGTCTTTCAAATTCAAACATCAGAAGTAGTAGTACATTATGACAAGTATAAAGCAAAGAGAGGTCACTTCCCACCACTCCCAGTTGATATTACAATTGTCTTCTCCACAAATGGGAATCTCCAAGATTCCCCATGTCCCGTTTGCTACACACTCCCCCTTTCGTGATTTCAAAGACAAATCAGCCCATTGGCAGTGTTGACACCCAATTTGACCCTCCCCGATAGAAATTGATTCATCGAGCTTCTTAAATTTCGAACAATCTCAAATAATTAATTTTATGAAATTCAAAATATCTTTCAAGTTATTTTAAGGTAATTTTGTCATTTTTATAAGTTTTGTAGGTTTTATGTAATTTTGTATTTAATTAATATGTTTTATAAACATTTTGAAAATCATCTCAAAAAGATTTTAGTTTTAGTAAGTATTTTATTAAATTAGTTTAGTTTAAAATATGGTTATATTATTAAATCACTAATTTACAATTAAGTTTATTATTTTGTTTTGTTAAGATTAAGAAGTTCGTTAATTAATTTATATTAATTTGTCCTATTTGAATCCTAATCGAATCATCAAAAATTAATTTTTTTGGTTACATATTTAATTCGTTTGACAAAATTATTAATTATTCTATTGCAATTGTAGCCAAATCTCTTCAACCCATTTAGAGACCAAAGTTTTGGGCCTTTATTTCAGCCCGTCCAATTCTCATTCAGTAGCCCCAGTCCCAATTTTTCTCACAAAATACCCAACCGAAAAATCGAGCGGACGTCATTCTCTATCCATTGAGAACAGTAGGATTTACATCTCCTCAACCTTATCTCTAAGAGGGAATTCAAATTTCGAATTTAGAATTCACCCTTTGCTTTATCCGATCCCCCCCATTCGGCCCTATCTTCTCATCTATAAACCCCCTCATCCTTACTGTTAAGGGTTGGGACATTTATTTTGGCAAGAAACAAAGTGGAAGTATAGGAAAAGTTGGGAGAAAAAAAATGGAAAAATAGGGGAAAAGGTTGTGGAAAAAAATAGAAGAGAGCCAGCTTACATTGGAAACCAAAAATATAACGTAAGATAACGAGGTGCACAAAGTCATATACAAAATACATAGGGAATAGACACTGAACAATCGGAGTTTAGAGTTTAGTTTTGATTTTGCTTTCTTGTTCACTGCTTAAAGTTCGTCGGATTCTCACATGCGGTGGTAGTATAGCTCACTTCAACTCGTTCCGGTCTCATTTTTCTTCCCGAAAAAGGTAATCTTCTTTTGATCTTTAACTTTTTTTAGTTGGCGTTTCGTTTGAGAACTGAAGCTCTCTGTTGGTTTCTTCTCTCCCTTTGATGAATGCACCTGATCTATCTTGGTTCACTGTTAATGTCCAATATTTAATGTCTTAGTTGATGTTTCTCTTTAGTTTTTGAAGATGAAGTTTAAACCCCCTCATAGTGTTATACATTCTTTTATTTTACTTCATTATTTTATTAGATGTCTTGTGTTAGTAGTATTTCAATTATTTCATATCTTCCTCGAATGTGTTGTTATTATTGAGAATGGATGAGCTCATGGTGCCTCTGTTTTGTTCTCTATGCCTCTGTCTGTTGCCTTATTCTCTTGTGAAGTTAAAATTTTTCAAGTGGAACTTTGGTTTGTTTGAACACAACTAGTACGGTATATATTTTAGTCTAAGCATGCTTTTAACATATTCAGTTTTATATCCCAAACATGATTTTAGCATATTTAGTTTTCTTTTGAGTTACCAATCGGTGATTTTCTTTTTTCCTTAACTCCTTATTTTTAATTGTACTATTATATATAGAGTTGTGAGTTTTGTTAAGATAATTCATGGCTCTCCCTTTAAGTATGAATATTAAGCCTCGTTGTATATCTTTTTGTATGGGATACCTGCCTTGAGTCCGTGAGACTCTACCCTTGCATTTGGAGTTAGATTGAATCCCAACACCGCCATCGAGTCAATCTTGATCAAATACAGGGCAAACGGAAGCTGAAATATAGGAAAGTTGATATACAGTTTTGTATACATTGGTATACACTTTTTGTATACCTTGCAAAGAAGTCGATATACACCCCTATACATTCACTGCATACAAATGAAGCAGAATCGAAAATGCGCTAAAAAGGGACCCAAATGGTGCCTCTTATTTTACTATTTAGTACAGGTGGAAGAATAGGCCACACCCACTTTTGAACCATCTTTTAAAATAGGACAGATTTCAAGATTTGGAATTTGGGCCAAAGGGCCCAAGTTCAAATATTCATTTCCTTTGTTCTTATCTATTTGCTATTTTATTTGACTAACACTTTATGGTAATATTTGATTAATTTCCAAAGATAGCCATTTCTCTTTTACATTAGAAAAAATATAAATATTTGTTTAATATATGTAACACCCCGTATCCTAAAAAGATAAAAAAAAATCAGCTTTTCAGAAATCAGCAGGTGCAATCGATGGTTACCATCGACGGACCGTAGCCTGACCCACGGCCCGTGCTGCACATCCGTTGATTGTGACTGAAACTTCCCCAAAAAAACTCAGCCTAAAAAATTTGACTAAGTGTCAAACGATGGACGGGTCTACGGTTCGTAGGTCAGACTACAGTCCGTAGTCTGTGTTCGTCGATCAACACCCCATTTACCCCATTTCTCATATCATGATTAGACCTAGTGTTTCTAGAACTTCAACAGAACTTCATAAATTAATAATTATATGTTCAAAATCAGATATCCATGTTATTATTCAGTTTATCGCATGAATTTCAGAACCCTAGCTATGTATATCTTTAGTTCTTGAATTACACATGCTAGGTCAGATATTTCAGTTACTTCATGTATACATGCCTTAGTTATAAATGCATAATTACCAGATAAATTGTTGCATTCTCAGTTTTCATGTTCAGTTTTGAGCTATCTAGCAATCACTTGTACCCCTATTTGATATTGATACTAACTCCCACACCCCTAGACAATCTTTTCCTAGCTTAAACCCTGTTGTTTTTGTTCAATTGTGATAATTAATTTCAAAATTACTTTCTTTTAATTTGGTGGAATGATCTACCCATTTGTCATAATTGCTAGAATGAATTAGTTTGCATCTTTAATTTCCTCATTGAATTCTCCAATTTAGATCACTCCCTTTGAGATTCGACCCTGACTCAATTATTGAGTATTTATATTGCTAACGATCACTTATTTACTTAATTGTTTCTTGAGGAATTTGACTTTTATCAGTCACTCTAAATTGAGCAATTTGATTAACTTTTCAAAATAAAAAAAATAATATAATTAATGTTGCTCTCAGTTGAGAGAGATTTTCAGAACTTTTAATTTTGAAGTTTCTCCAAAAGTAAATCTAAATACATCATATAGATAAATACCCTAAGGAAAAACTATTTTATAATCGAATGAAAAAACATGTCAAGAAAAATGCAACCACTATCGATACAAACTCGTGCATTTAATCGATTCTTGATGATGGAAAGTAATGAATATCTAGTGTCCTCATCTTTTAGCTGCCCTATTAATCTTCTAAGCATCCAAAGTCCCCTCAAAATAATATTTGCGATGTGTGTACTAATTTGTATTTTCGGAACAAGTTACTCATAATAGGTAGGATAGGAAATGGATTCAAAATAAACTTGTTGCTGCGGGCTTCACATAGCGGCAGACTGATTTTACAAGAAGCCATACTACCCCATTTTTTCCTGTCGCTATAGACTCCAATTTATTTTTCTCAGCATCAATTTTTCTATACATACTTGGTCCTCAACCTTTGAACTCAATCTTGATTAAATTTCATAGATTTCTTCTCAGACATCAAAATATTTGTTTTAGCACCAAAACTGCTCTTTTTATCAAAATCATATCCTACACAATAAAACACATGTAATATACTCTCTCTATATTTTAATAACTTAATCCGTCCGCTAAAAGTTTTTTTTTAATTGTTTGTTTTTCTTTAATAACTTTTTGTATCATGGTGTGAAATTTTTCTACTTGTATGATTATTGACCTCAGTAGATTTCAGTTTTAGCGAGATATTCCTTTTAAGTTTTACAATAGGATTGACTATTTTGTAATTATATATATTTCTGTGACTAAACTTTGATTGCTACGTCAAAAGGTAGAGTTTTAAGCCACAAATGTCTCATTAATCTACTTGACCTTCAAAAATATCTTAGCATCTTTAATTCCCAATTTTAAATCCAATTGGCTGTGTTGGTTGGTTTTGTCGTGTGTTTTTTCGTAGTCATTATTGGTTTTATGTCCTTTATATTTGTTTAACAAAGACGGGGGAGTAAATATGCATATCATTATATTTAAAATATTAAAATGAATATATCTTTTAAATGCGGGTGAATTTTGACTAAAAATCTTGAAAAGGGACCATCCTAGTAATTGTTTCAATTATAAAACACTAAGGAACCGTTCATTTGCCTCATTCATCTCCTCATTCATCAGTGCCTTTTGGCACATCTATCATGGAAGAAAAGGAAAATCTCCCTTCCCAAATAAATCAGTTTGTTAATGAAACTCTTGATTTATTTGGAAAACAAGTAGGACCCGTTTTCTCTAGCTTTTTAGGGATCTACCAAGGAGTTTCATTACTTGCTCGTAGATTGGCTCAGGTCATTGTCACCTTGATACTATTGAAGTAGCTTATTTCCAATTCAGGTATGTTTCAAAATGAAGATTCAATGTAATCCTTTTGTTAGGTAGTGATTCATATTGAAAAAAAAGGATAGATTGATCGGATCTTCAACATGATCTATTAGTTCTACTAGTTACACATAGATCTGGTTGAAGATTATCTCAATTACACTCGTGTTTGCAAATTGTGGCCCTTTGTGATCACTAGGGAAATCTTAAACAATAATTCCCTAGGGATACATGGCTACCATGAGGATGATTGGATTCCACAAGCGAGTGGAAGATGACGATGAAGATGCATATATTGCACAAAAAAATTTATAATTCTCAAGATCATTTAAGCTAGTTGCAAATGCACTAATCAGAGATTTAGGAGACCAAGCTTTTCTTTTGAGGTGCTAGTGCTTCTCTTTCAGAATCCAAGTACTTGGTGCAACTGGATGAAGATACGACAAGTAATAATGCTGAATATTCGGGCTTGTTCTGCCTCTTTTATATCAACATTTCACTACAATGACCAAATGTTCTACTGAGCAAATTGTTTCTACTTAATTGATATGTTTTTTTGTAAAAATATTTCATCGTAGAAGTCAACGTTCTTTTGCCGTAGATTGGAGTTCATTATGTATTTGGATTAGAAAATGTAAAATATTGATAGAAATTACATGGAGTCTGATTTGCTAAAAAAAATATCGTTATCTTTTTATGTGCTTGCTGGATTTTATGATGAACATAAAATTGTCATTTTTTAATGTGTTTAATCAGTTACATAATGGATATATAATTATCGTTAATTTCAATGTGCTTGATTATTATACGATGAATATAAAATTATTGTTATTTTCAATGTACTTGATGAGCTACATGATGAATATAAAATTTGGTTATTTTTAATGTACTTGATGAATTACATGATGAATATGAAATTCTATTATTTTCAAGGTGTATAATGAGTTACATGATGAATGCGAAATTATCTTTATTTGCAATGTAATTGATAAGTTGCCTAATGAATATACAATAATCATTAATTTTTATGTGCTTGATGAGTTACATGATAAATATAAAATTGTCATTATTTTCAATATGTTTGACTTGTTGCACCCCAAAAACGGATTTTTGTTAGAATCATTAGTAGAAATAATCAAATGATTCTGTTGATCCATTCGAGTAATTAACCGTTTCACAATTAGGAAACTAAATTTATTGTTATAGCCTGAATTTTCCAATTGAATTACATGATGAATAGAAAAGTGTTGTTATTTTAAATGTGCTTGATGGATAACATGATGAACATTATACAAAATTATCATTATTTTCAATGTGCTGGATGAGTTGCTTGATAAATATAAAATTGTCATTGTTTTTAATATGTTTGATGAGTTACATGATGAATAGAAATAAAGTTTTCGTTATTTTCAATGTACTCAATGGGTTACACTATGAATATAAAATCATTGTTACTTTCATTGACTTTGATGAGTTACATGATGAATATACAATTATCATTATTTTCGATATGTTTGTATATGCACACAATTAATTCTCTTTTGGACAATCATTTTCTATCTTTCACTTTTTTGGTGATTTACTTTACTAATCATTATTGTTTGTTGAAGTTTGCAATGTCAACAAACTTTTTTACTTCACTATATATGCATATGCTCAAGAAAATAATTGTCATTCAATTAGATTTTATGTTTGTTACATGCTAATGGAAGCCAGAGCATGTGACACATTTTAGTGCTAAAAATTTTACTAGTCATGTGAAAAATCACTACTGTACTTCATTAACTTGTTTGGTATTCATAAGCTTTTAGAAATTCGAAGCTTGTATGTATATCAGTAATCTAAACTCGGACTACATAGATCGACGATGAAGCTTGATATATCAATTATGGATATATCTATAATGAATTTGTATAAAATGCAAGAGCATATCTCAAATGTCTCCATATATAGGTGTCACTTGTAGTTATCATTCTTGGTTGGTGTTTATAGGAGACATACAATGTTGTATTATTCTCATTGTATTTGTTGTATTTTTGTATAAGAGTGGTATTAAGCGTGAATAAATATTTATTTTATTATTACATTTTAAAATATCTTTTATAAATCGAAAACCTCCTTTTAGGTTGTTTATGCTATTAATGTCTATGATGACATGTTAGATAATATTTATAACATATTACTATTTTTAATCCATCATCTGGGGTTATCTTTGATGTGAAGGGTTAGTCTTGACCCAACCATGTCGATTAATCCAAAAAGTTACTGTTGTTAGGGGGGACATTGACCATACCCCTAACCAACAGATTACATCATAAAAAGTTTCAGAAAAAGAGTGGGGAAGGATTTGCCTATGCAATTTCTTTCTCTATCAAAAAATTAAATTAATTCTTAGTCTACAAAAAAATATATTACATTTTCATATTTATTCCTCATGGAAGGTACTTGCCACTTCTCTAGTCGAATTTAAGAGAATGCCAAGAGGAGAAATAGGATTCCTTTTCATTAGTAGAGGACATATTGACAAAGTAATCAACCCCCATATTAGTTTCTCGATAACAATGAGTGTGGTTGGCCTTGCTAATACTTTTATTAGTATCATATATGATCTTTTTCAGCTTTAGATTAATAGTGTTCCTATTTTTCAACATGTTTGTGATTACCAAGGAATTCATTTCAATCGTGAAATTGTTGAATCCATTCTCCATACATCAACTAGGACTGAACCTGTGCACTATTAAGATATCCCAACTAATAAATATAGGAGAATTTTGAATGATCAAATCATGAACACTACCTTTGGTCCTAACACTCCACTAGACCGATGAATAATGTCGAAGGAGGAACCAATGTAACTCCACATATGAGTTGCAGCTTTCCCTTGTATAAATGTGTGTTGAGTGGAATCTGTTACAGGTCATTACGACAATAACATTCAGAATCTCAATGATTGCATTAAAAGGTAGTTTCCCTTTGTATAGCCTCCAAGCAAGAAAGAAGATCTTAAAAAGAATAGATACTCGCTATAAATACCTATAATTACCTTATGAGTAACTTAATTGTATAAACATTTTTTATAGTTACATTTTTTTATGTGTAATGTACATCGTTGGGTGGCCAGGTTAGAACCCCTAGTTTCGGAAGCAGACACCTAACTTTGTCACCCTCGCTCCTTTACTTTAAAAAGACTCCATGACTTGATAATATTTTCACATGTGCATATAATTTTTTATCGATAGTGAACCTAACTGTTATTACAAACTTTTTGTGATTCCGTTTAAATTAGATCAATCTATCTTAATGATTTCATTTCAATTGCAATATGGATTTCGTACCCATACGAGGATACTTCACATGTGTGTCCATATGTTGATTAGCATTTAGCACCATAACCATATTTATGGTGGTCATGATATGAATTTTAACAATCAAATTCAAGAATATCACACTTGAAATTTGAACTTGCAACTTAAATTATTTTTTTATCCATTTTTGCTGCTACACTAAAAAAATTCTCTCATATAAAGGGATTCATTAATTTATTTACATAAACAGAAACCTTTTATAAGTACATAACATTGCTCAATCGAATTTCTATTTATGCTTTCATACCCAAGGAAAACACCAAGAGATTAGTTTGGATTCTTTGAAACTAGAGATTTGCCTAGAATATAGTTCATCAATTTTGTTAGCATTATCTCTAACGTGTTAAGATATAAGATTTAAGAGTAAGCATTTTTCGCTCAATCGAATTCCTATTTCATTCTTTACATATATGCCATATAATATATAGAAATGTTAGAAATTATGAAATTAACATTATAAGTGGGTTGCTAGGTGTTGCTTATGATATCATCGGGTCATTCAAGCATTGACTTAGTATTTATGATAACAGCGCTTTTAATCAACGAGATGAATTAAATCCAAATGTGTTTAGATTTTGGACAGTCCATGATAGTATGTGAGAAGTCCTTCACAGTAAAGTCACGTCCTTCATACTTATGTGACACAATTGTTTTCTAGGTGAATCAAAGCTCGTTTGAGACTACCCCCACCAGTTTGAGACGTCGCCCTCAATGAATTAATTTGATGTGCATCAACTTGTTGTTCGTTCAAAACGTTGATTAAGATATCCAACTAGCAAACAATTGATAAACTTTATGTTGTTGTGCCTCCTTTGTATCAACTAGCAAACAATTGACAAACTTTGCCCCTTTTTGGAAGTTCCTTGCCATATGTGGAAAAATTGCTCCAGAGACCTATTTTTTCCTTTACATATCATCCTAAGCATTTTAAGCTTAGTTCAAATTGTTGGTGTAATATACCAAAAATACAATAAATTACAGTTGAAATAAATATGAACAAAAATGTATAAATAAATCTTTAGGCTGAGGCACGAATATGTCGCTCTCTTTTCTCAAACTGTAACAAAAACATGAATCTCCTTAAAATTGATAGTGAAACTTACAAGATAATAAAATTGCAAGATTACAATTGAAAATAAAAGAAGAAATAAATCTTATCAGGTTGAAGCAAGTATATCTCGCTCTCTTGTTATAGCATGCCAATGTTCATTACCTAGCTTGCTTGTAAACCTGCCAAGTACTCCTACTGCATATGCAATATAAGTCCTAGTGCAATCAGTTACATATCTCAAACATCAGATTATGCTAGCATATACGTTTTGATTTATTACATCATTATCATTTTCAACAAGATATAAGTGAATACTTGAATCAAAAGAAGTAGTAAAAATGGTTGACTCTTAACCTCTCAAAATGTAAAATCCTAAATAACCATCAACGGCCGTCATCCTTTCGTTTGCAAAATTTGCAGAGCAACAATGGCGGAAACTAAAGCTTCAAAAATCGATGCCCAATTTCCATCCTAACTTCCCAATGAAATCATAATGACGATACTCTCAAATCTTCCTGTGAAATCACTGTATTATATCTACTACTTGATTTTCCTTCATGCATTATTTACAAATATTTAATAGTCATGTGAAATATCATTGGTATGCTTTCTTAACTTGTTTGCTATTCTTCAACTTTCTGAACTCGGAATGCATGGATCAAAGATGAATCTTTACATCCGTTTTGGATGTTTACTGAACAAAATTTGTATAAAATGTAGAAGCATGTCTCAGACGTCTCTACCGGTGCTAATGGCAGATGTCATTTCTTGTTTGTTGTTTACCGAAAACAAACAATGTTGTGTTTTTCTCATTGTATATGTTATATTTTAGTATAAGAGTGATACAAAGCTAAACTAAGAGTGTGTTTGGTATGAAGGAAAATGTTTTACAGGAAAACAAGTAGATATTATACTTATTTTCTCATGTTTGGTTGGTGAGTAGAAAATATTTTTCAAAAATATACTTGTGTTTGGTTTTTGAATGAAAAATGCTCTTGAGAAATATATTTATTTTTTACTAGACTAGAAAATAATTTTTGAAATTTATTTTTCTTTGAAAACAAACTTACTATTTTTTTTCGTGGTGTGGTGCTGGTGGTGGGGGTTCGAGGGTGGGTGAAAAATTAAAATTCGAACTTGAATTTCTTTAAAAAAACATTCGAGGGTAGGGGTGAAAAAAATTAAATTTTAAAGTTTGAAATATTTTTTAAAAACAAACTTAATTATTTTTTGATGGGGATGGTAGGGTGTGTGTGGGTAGGGGGATCGAGTGTAGTGGCTAAAACATGAAATTTTAAAATTGAATATATTTTTAAAAGATAAATATAATATTTTTTCGTGGTGGTGGTGGCGGGTGTTCAATGGTAGGGGTGAGAAAAAAATTAAAATTTGAAGTTGAATTTTTCTTTAAAAACAATATCAATATTTTTTTGTAGGGGGGGGG
>NC_028641.1:10417587-10430908 GCF_001406875.1 Solanum pennellii | reverse complement strand
GGTGGGTGGTGGCTGTTAGGGGGGTCGGGGGCTAGTAGGGTGGGGTGAGTAGGGGGAGGTTGGAAGAGAGTTTCGAAAATGTTTTCCTTAAGTTTTGAAGGGAAATCATTTTCCTTAAATTTGAGGAAAATGAGTTGATTTGGAAAACATTTTCGAAAACATTTGACCCAACCAAAAATGAGAAAATTAAAAGGAAAATGTTTTCCTTCATTCCAAACACACCCTAAATGTTGAGATTTTTCTATATTACATTTTAAATGATTTTCTATAAACATGAATCCTTCTGCATTTTGCTCTGTTAGTGATTTTGAAATTGGTTTAACAAATATATACTAGTAGTATAAATGTTGTTTAGATATCTATGATGACATGTTAACTTAGTTAAATCTTATAAATTATTTAATAAATTAAATAGTAAATAGTAAATAATCATATTAGCACATGAATCAACCACCATAAAGTCTCTTGAATATGTATTCTTTGTATTAATTTCATATTGGAGTAAAATTATGATTTTTTTATTTTGTTCTTCTTCCAAATGGTAATATAATGGTTAANTGATGTAAATATACGTAACTCCCACTAATTATATTCATTATGGTTTTCTACTCCTACCTCTCATCCATAGTATTAAATGGATTAACGTCATATTCACTGATTTAAAAGACTCTGTTAGGACTCACCCTTGGGTGGGCTCCAACATATCGCCTCGAGACTCAAGTGTGGGGCATAGCTCTGTAAGACTTACACCCTAAGCGCCTGATTATACGCCCTACGCCCAACGCTCGGTGCTCTCCAAACATATCTTATTAAAATTATGTGATAATTTTTTTAGTTAACATTGTTGACCCGACCCTCATAAATCTTGAATAAATGAATGATGCTTAATAGTTTTTAAATCTATAGCGAAATGGTTTGATGGACCCTTCTACTTGTGTTCGTTTGTATTTTGGACCCTTTCATTTGACTATTTGTCAAGAGAACCCTTAAGCTTAATGAAACTGTATGTTTTAAGCCCATATGACCGTTGACCAAGCTAATATGACAACTTAATTATTGAGTTGACTTAAATGTGTGATTTCACACATAAAAGGATTGTGAAAGATCAAATTTTAGATTAAAAATATTTTTTTTCTTTTTAAAAATAGAATAAAACTATCAAAAATAAAAAAAATAATTTTTTTCCTGTTGTTTCTTCTTTCCCCACCCCTCCCCTCCCCCTTTCTTTTATTCTTTCTATTCACCGACCCCCATTTCTTTTTACTCTCAAACTCTCATTTCTCTTCTTTCTCGTCTTTCCGATTTCTTGTTTCTCTCTCTTTCTTTCCTTTTTCACATATTTTTCCTGTTGATATTAGAAACATAATTGTATTGTTGTTGTGAATTTATATTTTTCTTTTATTTTTGGGTTAATTTATAACTTATAAAGTGACAAAGACTCAATAGTCTTGAAAGATGAAAAGTGATTGTTAAATGTCTTTGTGAAATTAGGTGAAATGTGCTATGTAAGATTGTGTACAAATAATAGAGTATATTGATGTATTTTAATGGTTGTTTGTTAACATCAACGAGGGGAAAGATTTATGGTGGTTAAAGTGGTAGATATTAATGTTGGTTAAGGAAATATGATTAAAAGTTGTGAATGAAAGAAATTTCAAAAAAAAAATCGAACAACAATTGTTAGTTATTTAGGAATGTATTGATACCAGTGAGAATGGAAGGTTGTGGTGGTATCTCTAATGGAAAAAAATATGAAGAGAGGTGGAGGTTTGAAGAATGAAAGAAGTGAAAAAGAAACAATAAATTGATTGTTTTTTTATATAAAAAAAATAATAAGCGATTTGTCATTTATAATGTGATGCGGATGATGATATGTCGTTTTTGTCAAGCCTTTGAAGTTCACACAGTGACAGGGGTTTAAAATACTTAGTTTCACTGAGTTTAAGGGTTCAATTAAGAAATGAGCAAGAAGAATGGTCATATGTTGTTTAGCTATTTGAAAGTAATTTTATTTTTATTCATGAGGAGTAATGTTTTTACTATAACACTTATACGGGGAAGGGGGGGAGGGAGGTAAATTTTATAGTATGATAAAATAAATTTGTTTAAACGTGTTAAGATTTTAAATTTTTTCTTACTTGTATAATCATGTTAGAAGTTTTATTTTCTATCAGTTTCCTTAATCATGTTTCTAATTATTTCAAACTATTAATGTATTTTTTATAATTTTGTGTTATTATATTATTATACTATATTGTAAAATTAAAACCTTAAAAGATTCAGAGGGTTTACGCCTCATGTCTTTAGGCTTACGTCTCGCCTTATGCTATGTAAAAGCCCCACCTCACGCCACCACATTTTAAATATTGGTCATATTCATGACAACTCTTTGTGTCCTCAATCCTATCCTATAAATAGTGACATTTGACACAGTATTATACACACTTAAAATATTTTTTAAAATGAGAAAAATTCTATGGTCTCTTCTCTTATCTCTTTTAATCAGTTTTGCTTAATGTTTATGTTACTTGTTTGCTGTCATTGTACAACTCTCAATTGTTATGTCATTGTTATTATTGGGAATTTTTATTTGAATATTGTATTTATATAGTAGTAAATCTTTTTAATTTATGCACTTTTAGTCAATTTTATAATGAAGGATGTATCATTTTTATAAGGAAAAATATGTTGTTCTATTATAAAAATTACGGATTTATCATAGTAAATATCAGTAGATTTGTAGGACATAATATATGATATTTGCAATCAAAATATATATGAAGTATATTGGGATAAACATACAATGCACGTTCCCCAAAACTAGTACCTTATAAGTGGCAACCTACTTGTGTAAACAATTTTTAAAACAGTTTTTAGTATATAAAAGTTAAAACTTTCTTAGGTATTTAATGTACAAGTTTGGGTAGTTGGATTAGCACCCTTTATCACTCATGTGCACTAAAAACTTCACACTTATATTAAGGGATTCATTAGTTTATTTACATGTATAGAAAAAAAAAATCTTGCCTTCTTTCTACAACATGATGTTTCACAAAAGAAATTCAATTGGAATCCCTCCTGAAATTAGGTGTAAAAGAGGGGGAATAATAATGGTAAACACATCTATTAACTAGTAAAAGTAATTTACTTTACACTCAATTGTTTAATGGAGATATCAACAACAACGAAATAATTAAATACATCTTTTGTGTAGCATTCCTTTTTAGACCAGTTATAAAAGAAAAGTAAGATGCATAAATTGAGATAGAGGGAATAGTAGATCCAAGTTTATGCATCGTAATTTTCTTTATTTGCCTAAAAATTTGTTCTTTTTTATGCAAAGGCTTTTCTACAATTTTTTAATAGAGAATATCTGGCCAATAGTCCGTGGTCACAATATTCAGCCATGTTGGTAATCTCTTTAAAGAGATTGAAATACTCAGCCATGTTGGTAAACTTATTGGCCGAAGGTTAAATATCCTTAACTTTCCTTTAGTGAAGTCCGTTGACAACCACGAACTTTTATTGATCAGCAAATACTGATTTTAATCCCTTCTTCAAAGATGATTAACTAGAAACCCTTAAATTAATATTTAAAAGACAAAGTTAAACTTATTCCACTAAAGAGTACTCATGTGCATTCATGGTTGCAATTTATGTTTGTTTCAAAAATCATGGATCTCTTCAATCTCAAATCCTGAAAATTTGTAAATAATAATTTCAATGTATCACGTAATAACAAAGAATACAACTGCCATAGTGGGAAGTTGTACGAGTATTCTAGCTCAAGTTCAATATTGAGCTATTTTAGGCGATGTGAATGTAGCAATTATAGTTTACTCTAATAGCTAGTGAGAAGTTGTATGACTATTGAACAGTCTAATTTAGTTGATACAAGTCTCAAGAGGATGAAATTTTATGTCGATATACATTTCTAGTTAGCGTGCTATCAATAACAAAACCTCAGATAAGGTCTGTGTTCATTCTACACATCTCAGACCCTCGCTTTTGGAACTACACTAGATACATTGTTATTGTTGAAGTGTTGGTGGTCGTGCAACCATGTTTATAGGATGCCACAACAACCATTAAACTAAACAATAAATATCCATACGAATCTCTAATCATAATTTCTTGTATTATATGTAAACTTATAAGAGTTCCTCCTTTTTATGTTGTTACTATTTACATGTAATAGAAGTTATGGAGTACTAGATTGCAGTATATTGTTTTTCAAAGCTCAAGCTAGATGACGTAAATTGTTGTCTTGAACTGACAATTTTTTTCTTTCTTTTTTACTTCTTTGGTGAATTAATTACCGAATCTTGTTCTACTTTGACAAACATTGTGATGAAAGTACTAACAATTTGAATGAAACACGAGATTAAGGAAACAAAACTACAATATATATGCACAAAAGAGAAGAACTTGAACTTACCCATATTTTACATAATTGTGTAAATATCATTTATTAATGGGATAATGCAAAAGTACCCCCTAGACTATGACTCCCCACGACTATGATTAAAATTTCACAGGCACACCTTAACTAAACTAAGGTCTTATTACCCCTCCGTGGTTCACCAATTTTCTATTGTTCTATCCTAGTTAAGTTCAGAGGTGTTACAAGTTCAAGCTTATATGCCTTTATAATTCCCCTTACACGCTCGTACATTCCATATACCAATACCATTTGGCCTGCATCATGAGATGATGCAGATACATAGAGCTAGGGTCATCAATAGGTGCTTTGTTGATATGACTTGCAGTTTGAGTTAGCTTTGATGAGCCTCCGTGTTTTTGGAGGATTCCATTTACTTCTCAAATTTTTTAAGATATCGTGTGTGTTTCCCCGACTTCCATCTCTGTAATAGTAGAAGCATCATACATAGACTAAGTTGAGTTGTTTTCAATATGTATCTTCTTTGAGTTGTTTTCACAAACTTTGAGTTTATCTATTGAGTATTCTTTATATTATTTTAAATTTGAGTATTTGAATTTAATCTACCTTTTTTTGATTTCTTGTATGCTTGAATTGGTTTTCCGCTTGTAGTTTGTCAAGATGAGGCTTTACTTGGGGACCAACAATGGTTCTCGAGTGCTGACCACGTCTACGGTGTAGACTCGGATCGTAATAGCTTAGGGATTAAGTCTTACAAAACTAAGCCCCACACTTGAGTCTCAAGACATTTTGCTACCCGCACTAGGGTGAGCCCCGAGGCGAGTCCCAACAGAGTCTTTTAAAACAATGTTTTAGAATATTAGCTTAGAAACTTTACTCTCTAGAGTTTTGGGGTTTTTAAATTTTTTGTAGTTGACAATTGAAGGTTCAATTCAAAGTGAGTGTTGAAGATTACTGCTAATTATTTACACTTTCATGGCTAAAAATATAATTGCTATAATTTCTTTCCTTTATATGATGTTTTGTTAAAATCTCAATTTTAGGGTTGTGATTATGGAGTTGGGTGTTAATTTAATTTAGTACCTCGAATCTCGTGCTATATTTTTCTATTATTTATTCATGGATTTAAGATGTATAACATGTGGTCAATTTATGGGTTAAGGTTGCAAACTTTATCCTAGCTTAGATGTTCGATTGATGCTCAAAATGGATTAATTGAAGTAGGTAAAACTTAATACTTGCAAATTTGATTTGCAGACTCTGCTTGAATGTGAGATTTAATTAATCCATTTTGATGCCCAACTATCCATGTTTATCTAGGATTATTAACAAGCACTTGTACCCCAATTTGATATTGGTACCAACTCCCACACCCCTAGACAATCTTTTCCTTGCTTAAACCCTATTGTTTTTGTTGAATGGTGATAATTAATTCAAAATTATTTTCTTTAATTTGGTGGAATGATCTACCTATTTGTCATAATAGCTAGAACGAATTAGTTTGCATCTTTAATTTCCACATTGAATTCTTCAATTTAGATCACTCCCTTTGAGATTCGACCCTGACTCAATTATTGAGTATTTATATTGCTAACGATTAGTTATTTACTTAGTTGTTTTTTGAGTAATTTGACTTTTATTAGTCACTCTAAATTGAGCAATTTGATTAACTTTTCAAAATAAAAAATAATATAATTAATGTTGCTCTCAGTTGAGAGAGATTTCAGAACTTTTATTTTTGAAGTTTCTCCAAAAGGAAATCTAAATACATCATATAGATAAATACCCTGAGGAAAAACTATTTTATAATCGAATGAAAAAACCTGTCAAGAAAAATGCAATCACTATCGATACAAACTCGTGCATTTAATCGATTTTTGATGTTGGAAAGTAATGAATATCTAGTGTCCTTATCTTTTAGCTGCCCTCTTAATCTTCTAAGCATCCAAAGTCCCCTCAAAATAGTATTTGCGATGTCTATACAAATTTGTATTTTCGGAACAAGTTACTCATAATAGGTAGGATAGGAAATGGATTACAAATAAACTTGTTGCTACGGGCTTCACATAGCGGCAGACTGATTTTACAAGAAACCATACTACCTCATTTTTTCCTGTCGCTATAGGCTCCAATTTATTTTTCTCATCATCAATTTTTCTATACATACTTGGTCCTCAACCTCTGAACTCATTATTGATTAAATTTCATAGATTTCTTCTCAGACATCAAAATATTTGTTTTAGCACCAAAACTGCTCTTTTTATCAAAATCATATCCTACACAATAAAACACATTTAATATACTCTCTCTATATTTTAATAACTTAATCCGTCCGCTAAAAGTATTTTTTTAATTGTTTATTTTTCTTTAATAACTTTTTGTATCATGGTGTAAAATTTATCTACTTGTATGATAATTGACCTAAGTAGATCTCAGTGTTAGCGAGATATTCCTTTTAAGTTTTATAATAGGATTGACTATTTTGTAATTATATATATTTCTGTGACTAAACATTGATTGCTACGTCAAAAGGTAGAGTTTTAAGCCACAAATGTCTCATTAATCTACTTGACCTTCAAAAATATCTTAGCATCTTTAATTCCCAATTTTAAATCCAATTGGCTGAGTTGGTTGGTTTTGTCGTGTGTTTTTCGTAGTCATTATTGGTTTTATGTCCTTTATATTTGTTTAACAAAGATGGGGGAGTAAATATGCATATCGTTATATTCAAAAGATTAAAATGAATATATCTTTTAAATGAAGGTGAATTTTGACTAAAAATCTTGAAAAGGGACCATCCTAGTAATTGTTTCAATTATAAAACCCTAAGGAACCATTCATTTGCCTCATTCATCTCCTCATTCATCAGTGCCTTTTGGCACATCTACCATGGAAGAAAAGGAAAATCTCCCTTCCCAAATAAATCAGTTTGTTAATGAAACTCTTGATTTATTTGGAAAACAAGTAGGACCCGTTTTCTCTAGCTTTTTAGGGATCTACCAAGGAGTTTCATTACTGGCTCGTAGATTGGCTCAGGTCATTGTCACCTTGATACTATTGAAGTAGCTTATTTCCAATTCAGGTATGTTTCAAAATGAAGATTCAATTTAATCCTTTTGTTAGCTAGTGATTCATATTGATAAAAAGGATAGATTGATCGGATCTTCAACATGATCTATTGGTTCTACTAGTTACACATAGATCTCGTTGAAGATTATCTCAATTACACTCGTGTTTGCAAATTGTGGCCCTTTGTGATCACTAAGGAAATCTTAAACAATAAATTCCCTAGGGATACATGGATACCATGAGGATTATTGGATTCCACAAGCGAGTGGAAGATGACGATGAAGATGCATATATTGCACAAAAAATTTTCTATTTTTCAGGATCATTTAAGCTAGTTGCAAATACACTAATCAGAGATTTAGGAGACCAAGCTTTTCTTTTGAGGTGCTAATGCTTCTCTTTCAGAATCCAAGTACTTGGTGCAACTGGATGAAGATACGACAAGTAATAATGCTGAATATTCGGGCTTGTTCTGCCTCTTTTATATCAACATTTCACTACAATGACCAAATGTTCTACTGAGCAAATTGTTTCTACTTAATTGATATGTTTTTTTGTAAAAATATTTCATCATAGAAGTCAACGTTCTTTTGCCGTAGATTGGAGTTCATTATGTATTTGGATTAGAAAATGTAAAATATTGATAGAAATTACTTGGAGTCTGATTTGCTATAAAAAAATATCGTTATTTTTTAACGTGCTTGCTGAATTTTATGATGAACATAAAATTGTCGTTTTTTAATGTGTTTAATTAGTTACATAATGGATATATAGTTATCGTTAATTTCAATGTGCTTGATTATTAAAAGATGATTATAAAATTATCGTTATTTTCAATGTACTTGATGAGTTACATGATGAATATAAAATTTGGTGATGAATTACATGATGAACATGAAATTCCATTATTTTCAATGCGTATAATGAGTTACATGATGAATGCAAATTATATTTATTTTCAATGTAATTTATAAGTTACCTAATTAATGAATATACAACAATCGTTAATTTTGATGTGCTTGATGAGTTACATGATACATATAAAAATGTCATTATTTTCAATATGGTTGATGGTTACATGATGAATATAAAAATGTTGTTATTTTAAATGTGCTTGATGGATTACATGATGAATATAATACAAAATTATCATTATTTTCAATGTGCTGGATGAGTTACATGATAAATATAAAATTGTCACTGTTTTTCAATGTGTTTGATGAGTAACTTGATGAATAGTAATAAAGTTGTCGTTATTTTCAATGTAATCAATGGGTTACACTATGAATATAAAATCATCGTTACTTTCAATGACTTTGATTAGTTACATGATGAATATACATTTATCATTATTTTCAATGTGTTTGTATATGCACACAATTACTTCTCTCTTTGACAATCATTTTCTTTCTTTAACTTTTTTTTTTGTGAATTAATGGTCCATTCTTATTTCTCTCCGAAAAATATTATGATAAAAGCATAAAAAGTTTGAATGGGACACGAGATTGAGAAACAAAACTGCAATAGTCATTATGATGAAGAAAATTACCATGTCCAATGGGGAGAAAAGGATTTGGACTGATAGGACTCTATTAATTTGAATGTACAATATGTAAAAAATATGATATTTATTACTAATTTGAATTGAAGAATGCTCAAATAGTATGATATTTAATATATTTACTGAGATGCATATCCACTTTACTAATTATTAAAGTTTGTTGAAGCTTGAAATGTCAACAAACTTATTACTTCACTATATATGCATATTCCCAAGAAAATAATTTTCGTTCCATTAGATTTGATGTTTGTTACATGCTAATGGAGGCCAGAGCATCTGACATATTTTATTGCTATAAATTTTACTAGTCATGTGAAAAATTATTGGTGTACTTGATTAACTTGTTTGGTATTCGTAAGCTTTTTTGAATTCGATGCTTATGAGTATATGAGTAATCTAACTCGGACTACAGAGATTGATGATGAAGCTTCATATATCTGTTATGGATATATATTGCATGAATTGTATAAAATTCAATATCTCAAATGTCTCCATATATAGGTGCTACTTGTAGTTTTCATTCTTGTTTGGTCATTATAGGACACGTACAATGTTGTATTATTCTCATTGTATTTGTTGTATTTTAGTATAAGAGTGATATTAAGCGTGAATAAATATTGATTTGTTTTATTAAATTTTAAAAGATCTTTTATAAATTTGAATCCTCTTTTTAGGTTAATTGTTTATGCTATAATGTCTATGATGACATGTTAGATAATCCTTGTAACAAATTACTATTTTCAAGCCATCTTCTCGGGTTGTGATTCCTTTGGTGTGGAGGGTTTGTCCTGACCCCAACCATGTCGATTAATCCAAAAAGTTACAGTTGTTAGGGGGGACATGGACCATATCCCTAACCAACTGATTACATTATAAAAAGTTTCAGAAAAAGAGTGAGGAAGGATTTGCCTATACAATCGCTTCGTCTATAAAAAAGTCAAATCAATTCTTGGTCTACAAAAATATATTACATTTTTTCATATTTTTTTCCTCAGGGAAGGTACTTGCCACTTATCTAGTCAAATTGAAGAGATGCCAAGAGGAGAAATAGGTTTCATTTTCATTACTAGAGGACATATTAACAAAGTAACCAAAAACCATATTAGCTTTTCGATAACAATGATTTAAGTTGACCTTGCTAGCACTTTTGTTAGTATCATATTAGTGATTACAAAGGAATTCATTTCAATCGTGAAACTGTTGATTCCCTTCTCCACACATCAACTAGGACAAAACCTGTCCACTATTTCCAAATATATCAACTAATAAATATGGGAGCATTTTGAATGATCAGATCATGAACACTGCCTTTGGTCCCAACACTCCACCGATTATTTAAAATTCTTCTGATACGACCAGGCCAATGAATAATGGCGAAGGAGGAACCAATGTAATTCCACATATGAGTTACAACCTTTCCTATTGTAATTGTGTGTTGAATGAAATCTATTATAGGTTACTGCAACAATATCATTCAGCATTTTAATTATTGCATTAACAGTTAGTTTCCGATTGTATAGCCTCCAAGCAAGAAAGATGATCTTAAACGAATAGATACTCTTTATAAATACCTATAATTACCTTATCGGTAACTTACTTGCATAACTTTTTTTTATAGTTTTTTTATGTGTAATGTACATAATTGGGTGGCCAAGTTAGAACCCCTAGTTTCGAAGCAGATGTGTTGTGCTACCCGACACCTAACATTGTCACCCTCGTCCTTAACTTTAAGAAAACTCCATGACTTAGTAATATTTTCGCATGTGTATATACTTTGTTATCGATAGTGAACCTAACTGCTATTACCAACTACTCGTGATCCCTTTTAAATTACAATAATCTAATAAATAACTCATTTCGATTGCGATATGGATATTGAACTATATGAGGGTACTTCACATGTGCATCCATATGTTGATTTGCATTTAGCACCATAACCATATTTATGGTGGTCATGATATGAATTCTAACAATCAAATTTAAGAATATCACACTTGAAATTCGAACTTTCAACTTAAATTAATTTTTATCCAATTTTGCTACTAAACTAAAAACTTTCTCTCATGTAAAGAGATGCATTAATTTATTTACATAAATCGAAACCTTTTATAAGTACATAACATCGCTCAATCAAATTTCTGTTTATGCTTTCGTACCCAATGAGAATACCAAGATATTAGTTTGGATTCTTTGAAATTAGAGATTTTCCTAGAATATACGTTATCAATTTTGTTAGCATTATCTGTAACGTGTTAAGATATAAGATTTAAGAATAAGCATTTTCCTCAATCGAATTTCTATTTCATTCTTTACATATATGCCATATAGAAATACTAGAAATAATGAAATTAGAAATATAAGAGAGTTTATAGAAGTTGCTTATGATATCATCGGGTCATTCAAGCATTGACTTAGTATTTATGATGACATTGCTTTTAATCAACGGGATGAATTAAATTCAAATGTGTTTAGATTTTGGGCAGTCCATGATAGTATGTGAGAAGTCCTTCACAATAAAGTCACGTCCTTCATACTTATGTGACACAATTATTTTCTAGGTAAATCAAAGGTCGTTTGAGACCACCCCCACCAGTTTGAGATGTAGCCCTCCATGAATTAATTTGAAGTGCATAAACTTGTTGTTCGTTCAAAACACATAGTTGATTAAGATAACCACTTGTTATTTATGTTGTTGTGCCTCCTCTGTCTCAGCTTGCAAACAATTGACAAACTTTTCCCCTTTTTGGAAGTTCCTTGCCATATGTGTAAAAATTACTCCAGAGACCGACTTTGTCCTTTACATATCATCAAAAGCATTTTAAGCTTAGATCAAATTGTTGGTGTAATGTACCACAAATACAATAAATTACAGTTGAAATAAAATGAACAAAAATGTATAAACAAATCTTAAGGATGAGGCACGGTTGTCTCGCTCTCTTTTTTCAAAATGTAAAAAAAACATGAATCTCCTTAAAATTAATAGTGAAAAAACTTACAAGATAATAAAATTGCAAGATTACAATTGAAAATAAAATGAACAAATAAATCTCATCAGGCTGAGGCACGGATATCTCGATCTTTTGTTATAGCATGCCAATGTTCACTACCTGGCTTGCTTGTAAACTTGCTAAGTACTCCTACTGCATATGCAATATTAGGCCTAGTGAATCAAAAGGAGTAGAAAAAATGGTTGATTCTTTACCTCTCAAAATGTAAAACCCTAAATAACCATCAACGGCCGTCATCCTTTTGTTTGCAAAATTTGCAGCGGAAACTAAAGCTTCAAAAATTGATGCCCAATTTCTATCCTAACTTCCCAATGAAATCATAATGACGATACTCTCAAATCTTCCAGTGAAATCACTGTATTATATCTACTTCTTGATTTTCCTTTATGCATTATTTACAAATATTTAATAGTCATGTGCAGTACCATTGGTATGCTTTCTTAACTTGTTTGCTATTCTTCAACTTTCTGAACTCGTAATGCATGGATCGAAGATGAATCTTTACATCCGTTTTGAATGTTTATTGGATAAAATTTGTATAAAATGTAGAAGCATGTCTCAGACGTCTCCACTGGTGCTAATGGCAGATGTCATTTCTTGTTTGTTGTTTACCGAAAACAAACAATATTGTGTTTTTCCCATTGTATTTGTTATATTCTAGTATAAGAGTGATACAAAGCTACACTTAGGGTGTGTTTGGTATGAAGGAAAATGTTTTACAGGAAAACAAGTAGATATTTTACTTATTTTCTCATGTTTGGTTGGTGAGTAGAAAATATTTTTCGAAAAAATATTTGTGTTTGGTTTTTGAATGAAAAATGTTCTTGAGAAATATCTTTTATTTTTTACTAGAGTAGAAAATAATTTTTGACGTTGACTTTTTTTTTTAAAAAAAAATTAATATTTTTTTCGTGGTGGGTGGGGTTGGGAGGTTCGAGGGTAGGCGTAAAAAAAATTAAAATTCAAAGTTGAATCTTTTTAAAAAAATAATTCGAAGGTAGGGGTGAAAAAAATTATATTTTGAAGTTAAAAATATTTTTTTAAAAAGAAACTAAATCTTTTTATGGGATGGGGGTGGTTGGGGGTGTGTGGGTGGGGGATCGAGTGTAGTGGCTAAAACATGAAATTGTAAAGTTGAAAACATTTTTAAAAAAATAAACTTAAATTTTTTTTGGTGGTGGTGGTGGGTTTCGAGGGTAGGGGTGATAAAAAATTAAAATTTGAACTTGAATTTTTCTTTAAAAACAATATCATTTTTTTTTGTGTGTAGGGGGGGGGGGG
>NC_028641.1:10347033-10417266 GCF_001406875.1 Solanum pennellii | reverse complement strand
GTGGGTGGAGGCTGGTAGGGGGCTAGTAGGGGGGAGGTTGGAAGAGAGTTTGGAAAATGTTTTTCTTAAATTTTGAAGGGAAATCATGTTCCTTAAATTTGAGGAAAATGAGTTCATTTTGAAAATTTTTTAAAAACATTTGACCCAACCAAACATGAGAAAATTGAAAGGAAAATGTTTTCCTTCATACAAAACACCCTAAATGTTGAGATTTTGCTATATTACATTTTAAATGAGTATCCATAAACATGAATCCTGTCGCATTTTGCTCTTTTAGTGATTTTGAAATTGGTTTAACATATATATACTAGTAGTATAAATAATGTTTACATATCTATGATGACATGTTAGTTTACTTAAATATTATAAAATATTTAATAATTTAAATATTAAATATTAAATAGTAAATCATCATATTAGTACATGAATCAATCACCATAAAGTCTCTTGAATATGTATTCTTTGTATTAATTTCATACTGGAGAAAAATTATGATTTTTTTGTTTTGTTCTTCTTCCAATTGGGAATATAATGATAAATTTTTCCTTCATAAAAAAAATCATACAGATCTATATCATGTTCTTTTTTTATATATCTAAATATTTGTGCCAATGAGAATTACATTTACATAAATTTTATTACCACTAACTCTCTATGATATAAATATATGTAACTCCCACTAATTATATTCATTATGGTTTTCTACTCCTACCTCTCGTCCATAGTATTAAATGGATTAACGTCATATTCAGTGTTATAAAAGACTCTGTTGGAACTCACCCTTGGGTGGGCTCTTGCATATTGCCTTGAGACTCAACTGTGAGACATAGTTCTGTAAGACTTACGCCCTAAGCGCCGGACTATACGCCAAAGTCTAATGCTCAGTGCTCTTCCAACATATCTTATAAAAATTATGTGATAATTGTTTTAGTTAACATTGTTGATCCGACCCTCGTAAATCTTGAATAAATGAATGATACTTATTAGTTTTTAACTATGGACCCTTCTACTTGTGTTCGTTTGTATTTTGGTCACTTTTACTTGACTATTTGTCAACTGAACCCTTAAGCTTGATGAAACTCTATGTTATAAGCCCTTCCGACCATTGACCAAGCTTATATGACAACTTAATTATTGAGTTAACATAAATGCCTGATGTCACGCGTAGAAGGATCGTGAAAGATCAAATTTTAGATTAAAAAAAGAAAATTTCTTTTCAAAAATTTAATAAAAATATCAAAAATAAAAATCAAATTTTTTCCGTTCTTTCTTCTTTCCCACCCCACCCCTCCCCATTTCTTTTATTCTTTCTATTCACCAACCCTCATTTCTTTTTACTCTCAAACTCTCATTTCTTTTCTTTCTCCCCTTTCTTGCCCTTTCCGATTACTTCTTTTTCGCCTTATGCTAAGTAAAAGCGCCACCTCACGCCACCGCATTTTAAATGCTGGTCATATTCATGACACCACTTTGTGTTCCTCAATCCTATCCTATAAATAGTGACATTTGATACAATGTTATACACACTTAAAAAAAAATTTAAAAAGGAAAAATCTCTATGGTCTCCTCTCATCTCTTTTTATTAGTTTTGTTTAATGTTTATGTTTCTTATTTGCTGTCATTGTACAAATCTCGATTGTTTTGTCGTGGTTATTATTGGGAATTTATATTTGAATATTGTATTTATATAGTAATAAATGCATTTTTAGTCAATTTTATGATGAAGGATGTATCCTTTTTATAAGGAAAAATATGCTTTCTATTGTAAAACTTATGGATTTATTTTAGTAAATATCAGTAGATTTGAAGGACATAATATATGCTATTTGCAATCAAAATATATATGAAGTATATTGGGATAAATATGCAATGCACGTTCCCCAAAACTAGTACCTTATAAGTGACAATCTACTTGTGTAAACAATTTTTAAAGCAGGTTTTAGTATATAAAACTTAAAACTTTCTTAGGTAAGTAACGTACAAGTTTGGGTAGTTGGCTTAGCACCTTTTATCACTCTCGTGCACTAAAAACTTCAACTCATATGAAGGGATTAATAAGTTTATTTACATGTATAGAAAAAAAAGTCTTACCTTCTTTATACAACATGATGTTTCACAAAAGAAATTCAATTGGAATCCCTCCTGAAATTAGGTGTAAAAGAGGGGGAATAATAATGGTAACCACATCTAATAACTAGTAGAAGTAATTTACTTTACACTCAAATTTTCAACGGAGATATCAACAACAACAACTAAATATTAAATACAACTTTTGTGTAGCATTCCTTTTTAGATCGGTTATAAAAGGAAGTAAGATGCATAAATTGAGATAGAGGGAATGGTAGATCCCAATTTATGCGTCGCAATTTCCTTTTATAATTTGCATAAAGATTTGTTCTTTTTTATGCAAAGGGTTTTCTACATTTTTTTAAATAGAGAATATCGGACCAATAGTCTCTGGTCACAATCAAAGTGTCTAAATGTAAAAATAAATTGTGATAAATTTGAGGGGCTATCTGTGTGTTCGACCTCAACATACATATCTTGTAAGTTGCGTGATGAGATCTTTATTTATGTAAATTTGGATGGTACTGTTTTGGTATCTCTCTTGAAGCCAGCACCACAGACCTACAATTTGTTTAATGATCTTATTCTTGTTGGGTTTAGCACAATTCTTTTATCATACAAGCAAATTGTCTATATATCACGACCCTTGAGAAGACGTTCTTGTCTTCTTGAGTCCATGGTTGGGTAGTCAAAAAGAGTGTTGAGATAGAAATATATTCTAAATCTTCAATTAATTCACTGTAAAAGAGAGTAATTATATTGAATGAAGTTATTCTTTTGGTAGATCGCTTTGAGCTCTTCAACTAGTTCGGAACTTTTTGAGTTATTTGGCGTTGTTGGACTGTTTATCATGGAGGGAACAAATCAAGAGTCACACTACTGAATTGATGAAAATTATGAAGCACCAAGCTTGAATCTCTTTAAAGAGATCAAAATATTCAGCCATGTTGGTAAATTTATTGGCCGAAGGTTATATATTCGTAACTTTCCTTTGGTGAAGTTTTGTGCTCTGTTGACAACCATGAACTTTTATTGATCAACAACTACAGATGTTATTCCCTTCTTCAAAGATATTTACTATTAACTAAAAACCCTTAAATTAATATTTAAAAGACAAAAATAAACTTATTTCAATAAATAAGGGACAACTTTGACTGGTTAAATACTCTTGAAAAGTGTCCCTCCTATGCAATTGTTTCAAATATAAACCCTGAAGAAGCCGCAAAGGACATTATTATCCCAAACTGCAAAATTCACCGCAATGGTGGACCTAGAGCTTCAAAAATGGGAAAACAACTTTTTGAAGAAATTAAAATGGAGATACTCATTTGAATTCATGGTTGCAATTCTTGTTTGTTTCAAATATCATGGCTCTCTTTAATCTCAAATCCTGAAAATTCGTAAATATTAATTTCAATTTATCACGTTATAACAAAGAGTACAACTCCCATAATGGAAAGTTCTACGAGTATTGTAGCCTCAAGTTCAATATTGAGCTATTGCAGGCTATGTGAATGTAGCAGTTATAGTTAACTCTAATAGTGAGAAGTTGTATGAGTACTCAACATAATTTAATTGTTGCAAGTCTCTAGAGGATGAAATTTTAGGTTGATGTACATTTCTACTGTGGGGGCTATCAATAACAAAATCTCATATAAGGTCTGTGTACATTATATACTTCTCAGATCCTCGCTTTTGGAACTACACTAGATATAGTGTTATTGTTGAAGTGTTGGTGGTCATGCAACCATGTACATATGATGCCACAACAGCCATTAAAGTAAACGATGAATATGCATATGAATCTCTAATCATATTTGCTTGTATTATATGTAACCTTATAAGCGTTCCTCCTTTTTATGCTGTCACTATTTACATGTAATAAAAGTTAAGGAGTACTAGATTGTAGTATATTGTTTTTCAAAGTTCAAGCTAAATGACATAAATTGTTGTCTTAAACTGTTAATTTCTCTTAGTGACAATTGTTTTCTTTCTTTTTATTTCTTTGGTGAATTAATTACCGAATTTTGTTTTATTTTGACAAACATTGTGATGAAAGTACTAACAATTTGAATGAGAATACGAGATTAAGGAAAGAAAAACTTCAATATATGCATATGCACAAAAGAAAAAACTTGAACTTACCCATATTTGACATACTTGTGTAAATATCATTTATTAAAAGGGATAATGCACAAGTACCCCTAGACTATGAACCCCCCAGACTATATCTGAAACCTCACAGACATACCTTAACTAAACTAAGGTCCTATTACCCCCTGATTTTTTTTTGTAATTTTGTACACCTTTTGTCTTATGTGGCACAATACGTGACTCCACGCAATTGGGCCGCGTGGGAGATATTTGGATTCCACATAAGCTAAGAAGTTGCATAAAAATACAAAAAAGGGGTTTGGGGAGAGGGGGTAATAGGAGCTTAGGTTAGTTAAGGTGTGTCTCTGGGATTTAGGTCATAGTTTAGGGGTACTACCTTTTTCCTTTATTAAATTAGGTTACAAAGTGAGAAAATAATGTCATTTATTATAATCAACAAGATGTGGATCTACTTATCATATATACTTGTATAATTATTACCTTATAAGTGAGATACTCGTGTAAATATCTTCTTACAGTTTTAGTACATAAAACTTTAAAAGTTCACCTACTAGTTCATCAGAATACTAATTTTAGCATACTGTTTTCTTGTTATTGTGTCTCCATGTGTGGATTTACAATAAGTATATTTGTAGTGATGAGCTGAGGTTGTATCGGAACCCTGACTGGTATGTTATATACTCTCCTTGTTATTTGATATGTCTTCTTTGCTTATGTGTATTCCTTTTAACTTCTTTAATGTGCATTCCTCGACTTAACTATCATTCGGAACTATCCTTCTACCTACACAAGAATTGAAGGATGCTATATACACACTCACACGACATTGGTGAAAGATGTAGCAGATCACATCAACATATTTCTAAATTGAGATCTATCTCTGATGATAAATTATCTTTGTACAATTTTGAACCATTAATAATTCAAAAAAATTCTTTTGAAACATTTATATTGTTAATGATTTATTGCTGTAGAATACAAACAGTACTATAATAATCGACGATAAAGGACTACGCGCAACACACGTATCTGTAAACTAGTTTAATAATAAGGAGAAATGCTTACAATTACTTCAAGAAAAAAACATATTTAACGTCTCGTCCTATATTTAACAGAAAAAAGAAGTGCAAAAGGAACATACCAACAAAAGAAAGAAGAATTCTTGACGGATATCTTTAGGGGATTAGCAATGCTTTCTGCAGGATTGTATCCCCCAACAACAACAATGAGATCTAGTTTTTTAGTTGAACTATCAAATAACATGATCAATGGCCGATCGAAAGTGTAATGTCCCCCTTATTTGTCTGGCGAAAGTGTATAGAAAATGTGAAATTGGGGGAAGAAAACATATATAACACACTATATTTAGGGTATTCAATGGTAAACGATTTTGACCATGACATATACATTTGCAGTCTTTTAAAATTCAAACATCAGAAATAGTAGTACATATATGACAAGTATAAAGCAAAGAGAGGTCATTTTCCACCACTCACAGTTTGTTATTACAATTGTCTTCTCCACAAATGGAAATCTCCAAGCTTCCCCATGTCTTGTTTGCTACATCAAAAGAAATGATGTTGCGTGCATCATCATCATCAATACCCGTAGATGCAATCCAATAAAGCTTCCCATTGACAAAATTATCCGAATGATTTATTAGAAAATTCCCCTGAAGCTTGTCATGGAGTGTTTTCCAAGAATTCAGTTCTCAATCCGTAAATATTGACGACAATCACCATGTTGGATGCCTCATCATTTCAAAAATTATGATAATGATCAATAAAAAGATCTTTATAATCGTTACATGAGTCATCGTATCCAAAACCATATTTAGTATAGAAATAGGTACCCCAAGGAGAATTGTGTAATTTCATTGACTTGTTAATGGTGGGATTCCATATATACATCTCCCATTTGTGATTGCAAAGACAAATAAGCCCATTGGCAGTGTTGACACCCAATTTTGACCCTCCCCAATAGAAATTGATTCATCGATCTTCTTGAATTTCGAACGATCTGAAATAATTAATTTTATGAAATTCATAATATCTTTCAAGTTATTTTTAAGGTAATTTTGTCATTTATATAATTGTTTTACTAATATATAGGTTTTATGTAATTTTTGTATATAATTAATATATTTTATAAATATTTTGATAAATCATCTAAAAAAGATTTTAATTTTGGTAAGAATTTTATTAACTTAGTTTAGCTTAAAATATGTTTATATTTTTTGAATCATTAGATTAGAATTAGGTTTATCATTTTATTTCGTTAAGATTAAAAAGCTCGTTAATTAATTAATATTAATTCGTCCTATTTGAATCCTAGTCGAATCTGTGAAAATCAATTATTTTGGTTACGTCTTTAATTCATTTAGCTAAATTATTAATTGAGAAAACTACATAAATCCCACTAGTTTAGGTTCTAATTACTAATATTCCCGATAGTCTCAAATATTACTTCCTCTAACATATTTTCATACTTAGGAAGTAAGGATACATGAGATTGGATCCGGAGATACATGTATCTACCGAATTCTAAACTGAGATACGTATTTTATTTGTGTGAATCAATAGGTTGTAACCGATTTCCTCAATTAGATGAGTAATTAACGATTTTCATAATACATGAATAATTAATTCAGAAAATTTAAATCAATCAAATACCTTATTATAAGGCGAAAATCAAGGAGTGTATCTATATCTAATTAATTTCAAATTATTATTTCAAAATTATCCTTTGAAATAATAAATTCATTGTATTATTAGTCTTAAACAAAAGCATGTATATCTTGGTCATGTAATTTGATTAATTTCATTTAATACTCTTAAGATATTAAATTTATTTATTTGATATATCTATTATTAATATATGATGTATCTAACAAACTAAATGCTATACCTGAGCATTATATAAGTAGATTCATATGTTTCGTAGAAGTATCTAGTATTATTTTCGTGTATTTGTTATATGTGTCATGTTTTAATTTCACGTATCTAGTATCAATTTGATGTATCAAGTATTAATTTCATACAATATATTAAAAAACATGTATCTCAGATACATAATAAGTATATACGTATGATTATGTGGATCTAAATATAAAATGCAACTGAAACAAAAATCTTAGAAACAAATTATGATTGCGAGATATATTTATCGTAAAAGGTGAGATATGTGTATCCAACAGCTTTAAAAATCGAGATACGCGCTATTAATTTGAATTAAAAATGATATACATGTATTAATTAATTTCAAAGGGTCGTTCCTAAACTATTACACTGCTAACAAGACTATTTTCGGTAACGCAATTAAGGGACTTGAAATAAGTTACAGAGGATTTCTCAAATTTTCAGTATTTGTTAAGAAGCCACAAGTAGTCTGCTTCAATAGTGAATCCATCATGGTTACGATGCTAACAGAAATAGGCATGAGTTCTGTTCTAAGTATTCAGTATCGTGTGCCCAAAGCATGATTTCCGATCGGCATAATACCGTGGTTGTGGTTGTGCATGCATCCTGCAACGAAAATGAAGGGAGACTTTTTTTAAAAAAACAATCTAAAAATAAACCAAAATAGTTTTTGATAGATATTATGAAGAATTTATATGTTGAGAAAATGAAGGAAGAGAGAAAAAATGGTGGGTGGGGGAGGTTGAATTGCTAATGTATGTACTTTTAATTAAGGAGTTTAAATTCTAAGTTAATTATCTAATATCATATTTGAGGGATTGTGTATCGGATTTAATTTTTAAAAATATATGCTATAATTATAAAAAAGTGGTATTATAAGTAATATTTTTAAACTATAGATAATATATGTATATATGGTAGTTAAGTATGTCTAATGATGTAGTTTTCCTTATCAATTATTCTATTGTAATTATAGCCTAACAACCCATTTAGAAACCAAAGTTTTGGTCCTTTATTTCAGCCAGCGTCCATTCCAATCGACTCGTGCCAACCCCATTTCCAATTTTCTCACAAAATACAATACATCATCGATTGAAACATTCCCGGAACACAATTGCAGCAATGCATCTTCTTCTTCGTGAAGCAGAACCCAACCAAAATGTAGCCCATCGTGATCCAGAAGATCGTGTTTTCCTTCGTCCTTCACTCAAAAATCGGGCGGACGCCATTCTCTATCCGTTGAGAAGAGTACGATTTACATCTCCTCAACCTTATCTCATAGAGGGAATTCGAATTTTGAATTTCGAATTCACCCCTTTGCTTTACTCGATTCCCCCACCCCCATTCGGCCTCATCTTCTCATCTATATAAACCCCCTCATCCTCATTGTTAAGGGTTGAGAATTTTTTTTTTGGCAAGAAACAAAGTGGAAGTATAGGAACATTTGGTAGAAAAAATGGAAAAACAAAAGATAAGTTTGGGGAAAAAATAAAAGAAAGCTAGCTTACATTGGAAACAAAAAATATACCGTAAGATAACAAGGTGCGTAAAGTCATATACAAAATATATAGGGATAGACTCTGAACGATCGGAGTTTGGAGTTTAGTTTTGAGTTTGATTTCTCTTTCAGTGCTTAGAGTTCGTCGGATTCTCAGTTGCGGTGGTGGTGGTGGTATAGCTCCCTTCAACTCGTTCTCATCTCATTTTGCTTCCCGGAAAAGGTAATCTTCATTTTATCTTTAACTTTTTTTTATTTGGCATTTCGTTTGAGAACTGAAGCTTTCTGTTTGTTTCTCTTTCCCTCTCGTGAATGCATCTGATTCATCTTGGTTCTATGTTAATGTCCAATAATTGCTCAATTTAATGTCTTAGTTTATGTCTCTCTTTAGTTGTTGAAGATGAAGTTTGAGTCTCCTTACTGTTGGTTCATTTTATTCTATTTTGAGGAAGTTAGTTGAACCTCTTACTCGTTTTGCTTAAAATAGTTTGATGGTTCAAGTGCAAGTTTAGTAGTTTTTGATCATTTTTTTTCTTTCATCTTTTGTTTGGGTTTGATGTTGGAGTTATATCTATGTGTTTGCCGTGAATGGAGAATGCATTTTGTCATTTGTTTCTCATAATTCTCATGTGTTTTCTTAAATAAAACAAATCTAACATGTCTTACTGTAGCCTTACTGTGAAAAAAAAATGAATCTTTCTTATAATATTTCAATTAGTTCATATCTTCCTCTAATGTGTTGTTATTGTTAAGAATGAATGAGCTCATGGTTGCCTCTGTTTTGTTCTCATGCCTCCGTTTGTTGCCTTATTCTCTTGTGAAGTTTCAATTCTTCAAGTGGAACTTTGGTTTGTTTGAATACATCTATTATATGTTTTAGTCTAAGCATGCTTTTAGCATATTTAGTTTTATAGCGCAAGCATGATTTTAGCATATTTAGTATTGTTTTGAGTGACCAACTGGTGATTTTCTTTTTTCCTTCAACTCCTTTTTTTTAATTATATTATTATATATACAGTTGCGAATTTTGTAAAGATAATTCATGGATCGCCCTTTAAGTATGAATATTAATCTTTGTTGTATTTCTTTTTGTATGGATAGTTTCCTTGAGTCCACGAGACTCTTCCCTTGCAGTTGGAGTTGGATTGAAACCCAAAACCGCCATCGAGTCAATCTTGATCAAATACATGGCAGATGGAAGCTGAAATATAGGAAATGGAGTTGATATACAAGTTTATATACACTGATATACACTTTTTGAATACCCTGTGAAGTAGCCGATATACACCCCTATACATTTACTGTATACAAATGAAGCAGAATCAAAAATGGGCTGAAAAGGGACCCGAATGGTGCAGCCCTCTTATTTTAGTACTGGATCAAATCAGCTGAGTTGGTTGGTTTTGTCATTTGTTTTTTTGTGTCATTATTGGTTTTAGGTCCTTTGTGTTTGTTTAACAAAGATGGGGGAGTAAATATGCATATGATTATATTTAAAAGATTAAAATGAACATATCCTTTAAATACAGGTTAATTTTGACTAAAAAAATCTTGAAAAGGGACCATCCTAGTAATTGTTTCAATTATAAAACCCTAAGGAACCATTCATCTGCCTCATTCATCTTCCTGATTCATTTGTGCTGTTTTGCAGATCTACCATGGAAGAAAAGGAAAATCTTCCTCCCCAAGTAAATCAGTTTGCTGATGAATCCCTTGATTTTTTGTAAAAACAAGTAGGACCCCTTTTCTCTTTCTTTTTAGGGGTCTACCAAGGAGTTCCATTAGTGACTCGTAGATTGGCTAAGGCCATTGTCACCTTGATACTATTTAAATAGCTCATTTCCAATTCAGGTATGTTTCAAAATGAAGGTTTAGTTTAATCCTTTTGTTAGCTAGGGCTTCATATTGTAATAGGGCTGATTGATCGGATCTTCAACATGATCTATTGGTTTTACTAGTTAGACACATAGATCTGATTGAAGATTATCTCAATTTCAGTCCTGTTTGCAAATTGTGGCCCTTTGTCATCACTAGGGAAATCTTAGACAATAACTTCCCTAGGGATACATGGCTACCATGAGGATGACTGGATTCCACAAGCGAGTGGAAGAAGATGAGGATGAAGAGAAGATGTGCATATATTGCACAAAACTTTTCTAGTTTTCCTGATCGTTTTAGCTAGTTGCAAATACACCAATCAGAGATTTAGTAGACCAAGCTTTTCTTTTGAGGTTCTAATGCTTCTTTTTCGGGATCCAAGGACTTGGTGCAATTGGCTGAAGATACGACAAATAATAAGGCTGAATGGTCGGTCTTGTTCTGCCTCTTCTATATCAATATTTCACTATAATGACCAAATGTTCTGCAGAGCAAATTGTTTCTACTATATTATTTGATATGGTTTTTTTTGTAAAAATATTTCATTATATTAGTCAAACGTTCTTTTGTTGTAGATTGGAGTTCATTATGTATTTTGATTAGAAAATATAAAATATTGACAGAAATTACATGGACTCTGATTTGCTATAAAAATATCCTTATTTTTTATGTGTTTGTTGAGTTTCATGATGAATATAAAATTGTCATTTTTTAATTTGCTTAGTTAGTTACATATTGGATATATAATTATCGCTAATTTCAATGTGCTTGATGATTACACAATGAATATAAAATTATTGTTATTTTCAATGTGCTTGATGAGTTACATGATGAATATAAAATTTGGTTATTTTGAATGTACTTGATGAATATGAAATTCTATTGTTTTCAAGGTGTATAATACTACATGATGAATGCGAAATTATCATTATTTTCAATGTAATTGATAAGTAGCCTAATGAATATACAATAATCGTTAATTTTTAAGTGTTTGATGAGTTACATGATACATATAAAATTGTCATTATTTTCAATATATTTGATGAGTTACATGATGAATATAAAATTGTTGTTATTTTCAATGCGCTTGATGGATTATATGATGAACATTATACAAAATTATCATGATTTTGAATGTGCTGGATGAGTTGCATGATAGATATAAAATTGTCATTGTTTTTATTGTGTTTGATGAGTTACATGATGAATAGAGATAATGTTTTCGTTATTTTCAATGTACTCAATGGGTTACACTATGAATATAAAATCATTGTTACTTTCAATGACCTTGATGAGTTACATGATGAATATACAATTATCATTATTTTCGATATGTTTGTATATGCGCACAATTAATTCTCTTTTGGACAATCATTTTCTTTCACTTTTTTGGTGATTCACTTTACTAATCATTAAAGTTTGTTGAAGTTTGCAATGTCAACAAACTTGTTTACTTCACTATACATGCATATGCTCAAGAAAATAATTTTCATACAATTAGATTTGATGTTTGTTACATGCTAATGGAAGCCAGAGCATGTGACACATTTTAGTACTAAAAATTTTACTAGTCATGTGAAAAATCACTAGTGTACTTCATTAACTTGTTTGGTATTCGTAAGCTTTTAGAAATTCGAAGATTTTATGTATATGAGTAATCTAAACTCGGACTACATAGATCGACGTTGAAGCTTGATATATCTATTATGGATATATATAGAATGAATTTGTATACAAGGCAATAACATATCTCAAATGTTGCATGCGAAGTGATAAGTTATGTATTTCTAAATTCTTGGTCCGGCATCAAGAAAATTTCACTCTGCACCTTGGTCCGGCTACGTATGTTGCTTTACTAACCCTTTTACCTTTACCTCATATTAAGCATTGTATTCGATATTTGACTAAGTTATTACCTCGTACCAATCAACGCTAGCCTAATAGATAGTATACACTAAATTTATGTTGATAATTCTTTTCCTATTATCTACTTCCTTGGTCCGGCAAGTAGCATTAAGGCGAAAACTAACGTTGTCCATCCGTTAAAAAGACTTCTAAGCGAAAGAATTATTAATACATGCAAGACAATATTCTAGAATTGTTATTTTAGTTAGATTTTACCTCATTATTCACCCATGGTTCCCACAACCCTAGTTATGGAGTTTAGTTACCCATAGTCATAATCACAATATTCATATATGTAATACAAGAATTCATGCACTTACTTCAATGAGAAAGAATAAAATCCAAAAGTTCACTTGATTAATTAACAAACTCACCAACAATCAATTCATGAAAAAGTGTCTCAATTACTGATATTAATCGAGGATTAAAGATTCTCCAAAAGTCTAACAATCAAAAAGCCTAATAACAAAGAGTCTACTATCAAAAAGTCTAACCCCCAAAACGAGGTTTTTCCAACTATTTGTAAAAAACAAAAACCTAATAAAAGAAGGACTCTAATTGCTGAAAATCTGTCAAAACGCGTCCGAGTCGACGGACCTCGTGACGAACCGTCATGGTCACGACGGACCGTCATGGCCTCCGTCATTCTATACTTTACAAATTTTTCTGATGCTTTCTTCATTACCCTTGACGAACAGGTATAATAGACCGTTCCAAGCACGACGGTCCGTCGACGGTCTCCGTTCTATAACACTTAAACTTCTTGGAATTTGGGTAATGGGACTACTCTCTGATCATCACGACGAACAAGCAGGACGGACCGTCATGGCTATGACGGTCCGTCATGAACTTCGTAATTCCACACTTAGGTCAGACTTGCCCATCTTTCTTCAACAACTTCACTACGATGCCACCTACGGACCGTCACAAGCTCGACGGACCGTCACAAGCCCCGTAGGTGGTAACTTTTCTGCATTTCTTGCTCAAAAACTTCCGCGTTCATCTTTGGACAGATTTCCTGCAAATAAAGAGAAACTTACATAAAAATCAATAAAAAAGGCTTTTGGACACACACTAAACTTAAGGAAAAAGCATTAAAAATACCGTGAAACCACGACATATCAACACCCACAACTTAAATTCGTTGTTTGTCCTCAAGCGACGCACTTGACTCACTACAAAATCTTGTACAATAGTATCCATATTTTAGCTTTTGCAATCATTTGGCTATCAATCCCGATCAATCTTTTGTACAATGTTATCACTATTAGGCTTGGATTATGTGGAATCAGACCATGACCCAGACTCACCACGCACTAACACCTATCCTATATAATTTCTCACCGAGGTGCTAATATTTCCGGTATTGCAACTAGTGTCCTCACTTCAAAACAACATCCTCATTTTTTCACACAATGATTTCAGTTTGATATAAGGATTACTTTTCAACACTCACTCTCAGAAAAAATTCACAACACATTCATACATATTGCCATAAGCTTTCCTTTATTTTCACTGCTTTAAGTTCGCCATACAACTCTTAGGATCACGATAGGACTTTCTTAGCTTGTAACATAGGCTCAGGGTTAGGTAGGGTATATTTAGGTATACTTTAGTGACTTTTTGCCCTCCTTGAAATATCGGCTAAACATACCACTTTTTATCATTTTATTTCGCCCAATTTCTCATATTCTTTCACCTTGCTATTTTCCCTTCTTTCTTCATTTGTGTAAGTGACTCTCTTCTTTTCTTGTTTGTAATTCTTGTATATTCTTCTTTTTCTATACTTTTCATTCAACGNATATATTTATTTATTTATTTATTTATTTATTTCACTTTTCTTTCAACTGGTTCTTGAGTCACTTTACTTTTGTTCTTTCTTTCTCATTGTTCTTTCAACCCCACTTTCAAGATCATTTCTCATAATAGCCATCCTAAACTCATGGCTTTGCCGTGAGTCAAAGTACACAATACCCAAAGTTGGGTCAGGGCCATGAAAAGGTTGTTTACTGCATTAGCCACCCTCAACTTAAGCTTTTGGCATAAGTTGAGGTGCACATGTCCAAGGAGGGACCAAGGTAAACACATTATTCCCAGAAAAGATCAGTTGGGGTGAAAAAGAAAGGTCTAGTTTAAGCTAAAATTATTTGGATCAAAGAGGGATTAATTTCATTCATTTTTTTTATTTAGGCTAATAATTGGTTATATTGAACAAGGGCCTATGATCCTTTCCTAATTGTCTATTACAACTTACTTTTAGCACGACTAACCAGGCATGTTCTAGATCAGTACAAATAGTGGACTATTCAAATCTTCCTCACACTCACTTGAGATCTCATTACTCTACCAGATTATCAGACACCTAGTTCGAATTTTAGACTTAGGGTCATGCAGTGGTGTATCTCTATGTCATGCTTAGAGCCACACATTTATCAATTACTATGGCTAGTCATGCATCATTTTCATTACATCAGGATATCATTTTAGTTTTAGCCATCATGCTTCAAAGTTGTACTATGTATACAAGATATAGACATGCTGGTTCAACAATAAAAATAATCAGTCTCTTGGGGAAAAAGAACACAGGCAAGAAAACCCCAAAAGAGGATAATGAATAGGGCTACTCAGACTTCACCCTAGAACTCACTTTCCATTTACCCCACCCCAAACAAAAAGATATGCAATTGTCCCCAATGCATAAAAATATAGAAATACGAGAGTGGTAGGTGAGCAAACCTGGGGCACAAAGCGCCGACGATCAGCAAGCTGGTGGGTCTGGTTCCCCAGAACCCACTACCTCTGTAGTCTGGACACCCTCAGTAGTGTCCTAATCAGCAACAACACTATCAGTATTGCCTCCCGCTGTCTCCACATCTCTAGATCTAGATGCCCCAACAGCTGACTCGACAGCCCTGCTACGACGCGCCTCCTCATCAGCAAGCGAGGCTCTCCTTGCAGCCTCCATCTCACGGTGCTCCTTCTTTCGTGCTCTAGCCTCATCCTCCTCTCGACCCTTGTGCCTCTTGGCATGCTCTCGAGGGGGAGGTGGTGGAATCTCAGAAGTGGCGAATAAGGCTGCCATCACTGTGTCCTCAGCAGGCTCTGCAGAAGGGGCCTCAAACTCAGGCAGCCTAGCCTCTAGGATCATATCAATGTCCGCTCGCAGACTCTCGACCGCAGCCTGAAGGGTTGACACGTCCACCTTAGGGGCTGGCCGGGCTAGCACCCACAACTCAAAAGCGTCCAAGCGCTGATGAACCTCAGCGATCTTCCGCTGTGTGTGCTGGACCATTTTACGCTCCAAGCGCTCCTCTGCCTCAGCAATAGACCTCTGCATCAAAGGCTGGGTGTGATGCAGAAGTGTAGCCATCTGTGCCTCTAGTTTCTGGACCCTAGCAAGCAGGAACAAAGCGGGGAAAGGGGCTAAGCAAGAGCTAGGGGCAGTGCTACTACCCGGGATAGACTCGACTGGGGTAGTGTCAATGGTTTCGGAAGCAGCCTGCGTAGCCGTCTGAGCATGTGCTACCGTATCAGCCAGATTTTCACCAAATGGAGGCAACTCTGGATGGGGCCCTCTACGTGGAGCCAATTCATTGGCCTCATCCCTGATGAGACCGATATCAACAGTGCCCAGCGGAGTCTTTAGCTGATCAATGTGCCAGATGGGCATACCTGCGGACCTGCATAAAGAAAATATCATGCACGGAAAAGGGTAAGTAGTTGTGACCTTGAAAGCCTTCTCGTGCATGACCGCCTATAGAAGCCAAGCAAAGTCCACCTCAAACCCGGCTATCATCGCCGCCATTAGAACTGCGCGATCCCATGTGACAATATTATCAGCAGCCGTGGGGGAAAGGTAGTGGCGGACAATCAACCATAAGAACTTAGCTGTGAAGTTCAATTTAGCCTTCTTGATGGCTCCCTTAGGCTCTGTTACCTAGTCGGCACCCTCTCCATCGATAGACAAAAGCAGGGCCATCCACCATTCGGTGGTCTATCTCAGCGATGGCTCACGCAAGAATTGTTCATCTTTTACTATTTGCCACCGGTAGTCAAACTCGGCGGTGAGAGGGGTCCTGTTGGCATCAATATCCTCACCGTACAGATACCGGTGGATGGCGGGCAGGGAGATGTCAACCTGTATGTCGCGTACTCGGACATGCTCAAGTGGGGCCTATTTGGCGGGGGCAGCCCGTCTATCTATCTGTGATCGGAGAGTAGCCACATAAGAGGCGTAGAACTCTCGGACCAACTCCTAAATGTAATGGCCTAAAGAACGAGCTGTCCACTCAAGCCGGTGTCTGGTGAAGAGATTGTGGATCTCTTGCATGGTGGGGAGACTTCCCGTAAGGACCCGCTTCTCCAGTAAGGGTCCGTGTCATGACGCCTTTATCATTTAGAAACTTGGCATCGGAATACACTTGGTATTGCCCGTTGACACACCAACGATTGGGCTGGTCGGCAACCGGGGTGAGAGCACTAGTTGGTGATCTTCGAGTGGAATCAGAACTGTCAGCCTCATCAGACGAGGCAGACAGTGCAGCTGTGGCGGGTGTAGGGACTTCTGCAGACCCGGAGGCTTTCTCCGACCATGAAAATGCTAAGGAGCCAGACGCTTCTTCTTCATGTGTTGCTGACCCAGAAGGTGTGCCGGTCAATGTGCGCTCCTCATTAGACTATGAGGCAGTGACTACGCCGGACGCCACCTTTTTGGGCATAGCTCTGGTTGTACGTGCAGCTCGTGATGGAGTGGCAGTGCCTGGGGGCACGTACTCGGGATCATTCTCATCATCAGAGCCTATAACCAGTCGGGCAGACGGGGCGACAGACTTTGAACACCCACGTGCATAAACTCGATCTTGTTTTGGTGCCATTAGAGATAGTACCTGTAAAGAATCAATATTAGTACTAGAAGGAGCAAACGAGACAAGAAAAAAACGACACAAAATAAATATAAGACCAAAGCTGCAATGACATCTCTGTAGTAACAGTAAAATACGTCGGACCAGGTGATGGCTCGTCGTGAGTACAACGGACCATCATGGGGTCCGTTATGTCTTACTTCAACTATGTATATGTGGAGACCCCTGAAAGAAAGTCTCTGACAGTTACGATGGCTAAGCAGGACAGACCGTCGTGATAATGACGGTCCGTCATCGATGTCCGTCAGAGGACACTTAGAAAAAGTGGGAGACCCTTAGGACAAGGGTCTTTGACAACCATGACGATTGTGCAGGACGGACCGTCGTAGATGTCCGTCAGAGGACACTTAGAAAAAGTATGGAGACCCTCAGGAAAAGGGTCTCTGACAACCAGAACGGTTGTGCTGGACGGACCGTCGTGGGAACGACGGTCCATTGCATGTATCCGTTGGTGGACACTTAGAGAAAACGAACAGTGGGGTGTTTGAATAGACCCTATGACGGTCCGTCGTGGGTAGGACGGTCCGTAATCGGGGTCTCGTTCTGTCATTCAGTTATAGAACTGAGGAGGCTACATTCATCCTCTGTGACTCAAATGGAATACTTAGTGTTAAACTACATGTTTCTAACCCAAATACCTAGTAAACTAGCAATGCTAAAGCACCTATTTCTAGAGTTTAACAATGCAATTTGAGGATTCTCAACCTAGGTCAGACAAAATTGGATCAAAGAATGAAGACCCACCAAAAAGAAATAGGCTAATACGAATTTAAAAAAATACAAAAATACAATGTAAATGGGTAGAGAGCAGAGACACATACTTGAGAAGAGGAAGAAAACAAGCAAGGGAGGTACTTGGTGATCAAGAACAGAACCACAGCAACCGAATCGGACCAGTACAAAGGAGATATCCGGAATTGTGGGAATTCGGGGAAGCGATCAGTTGATAGAGAAGAGAGGTAGGAAGTTAGAAGTTGGAAAGGGAGGTAAATGGGAGAAAGAGAGAAGGAAATGAGTGAAATGAAGGGGTGGGCTTTTTAAATGTTAACAATTTTTAAAACACCCCCAATCGGGTTGGGTCGGGTACGCTCATTAATAACGCAATGAGTACCCGACGACGGTCCGTCGCAGATGCGATTGTCCGTCATTGGTTCCGTCACGTGTGCCTTAGTTTTGAAAATAAATGAAAGAAGTACCTGGCACGACGGAGTCATGCGACGGTCTGTCGCATGCGTGACGGTTCGTCGATGTATCTGTCAGTGACTGTTGCAGAGTGATTTTCTGTAGATTTTCCTGGTGATGTGCTACCTGCAAATTAAAAACCCATTAGTAGAAAATGCTACCATTAGTAGAAAGAAAACTATAGGTATTGGGTTGCCTCCTAACCAGCGCCTGATTTAACGTCGTGGCACGACTGAAGACACTTGATTACTCAGATTTAATCAAGATGGTATGCCTCGATCACTTTATTCGCCGATTCAGCATGCCCCAAATAGAGTTTTATTCGTTTTCTATTCACCTTAAACCGCACGCCCTCCTTGGTTTCTAACTCAACTGCTCCATGAGGGAATAGTTGGGTAATCAAGTAAAGGCTAGTCCATTTGGACTTGAGCTTGCCCGGAAACAAACACAACATAGAGTTGTATAAAAGTACCAAATCCCCAACCATAAGCTCTCGTTTTCAATTTTTAGGTCATGGTGCTTCTTCATCTTTTCTTTGTAGGATATAGCAGATACCGATTGGAGCTCACTACTCTGCCTCATGGACCTAGAAATGTTGAAGGTCACTTCTTCATTGTTCAACCTAAATTTCATCTGCCCTTTTTCATGATCAACTAAGGCTCTACCCATAGCGAGGAATGGCCTCCAAGAATAATAGGCACTTCAAAATCGACTTCACAATCAAGAATAACAAAATCTGCTGGAAATATGAACGACTCCACTTTTACTAGCACATCGTAGAGTATCCCTATAGGCCCTTTCACTGTTTGATCGGCCATCAGTTGCCGCATCGTAGTGGGATTTGGGTCACCCAAACCCAACTTCTTGTAAATCGAGAGGGGCATGAGATTTATGCTTGCCCCCAGATCACATAATGCTTTCGCAAAATGTAATGACCCGACTGTACAATGAATAGTGAACGCACTCGGATCTTCTTTATTTTGTACGAGAGATCTTGTAGCAATAGCACTACAATGCAACATTCTATCATCATCATCGAAAATGACCGATCTTTTCTTTGTAACAAGATCTTTCATAAACTTGGCATAATCGGGCATTTGTTCTAAAGCTTCTACCAAAGGGACATTGATAGAAAGATGGTTCAACATTGTTGTAAAACACAGATATTTACCATCCTCGATCTTTTTCACTAATCTTTGAGGGAAGGGTGGTGGTGGTCTAGGCATGGGAATTACCTTTGTAGGCACTTCAACATCTTTTCCAGTGTTATCTTCTACTTCACCACTAACCTCTACCACTTTATCATTATCTTTTATCACCTTTTCTTCATTAGACGGCATAGGTGGGTCAATGGTTCGCTTACCACCCCGAGTAGTGATTGCCATACAGTGTCCATAATTTTTCAGATTTTATACAGTGTTGCTAGGAAGAGGGCCCGGTTGCTGTGTGTTCACGGTGGCAGTTAATTGGGCCATTTGCAACTCAAGCTGCTTAATCGATATTGCATGTTTATCGACTTTCTGCCCAATACCCACTAAATCACACCTTAACTCTTTAATGTGCTAATCACTAACATCGAACCTCCTCATCATTTTGTGCAACATATCCTCAACTCGCGCCATACTATCTCCACCATCCCTACGAGTAACTTCACGATTTTGAGGGACATAGCGTCCATTCCTATCATTTCTGTTATCATAGTTATCTACTGTTGAAGTTGTTGTCACGGTTGTAGTTTCCATCTCGGACATAATGACCCTAACGGTTATAGTTACCATAGATCCGACCTTGGTTTCCTTGACCTTGGCGCCAATTCTCCTGATTAGAGCCTTGGGCACTCGGTCGAAAACACCCTGTCTGCTCATTTACCGCATAGGAATTCTCCACATAATAGCATTCATCATTCGGTGGTGGTGGTTTAGACAAGTAGTTGACTGCATTTATCTTTTCTGCACCCCAGTGACATGTTTTAATACCAACCCAAGCTCAGTTCTCCACTGAGCCATCTCTTCACGAATATCATCTGTGGTGAGTAGTGGATTGCACTGCGAAGGTATTTCTTCCAGTATCTGACTTCCTAGTACTCCAAGCTTTATCATTCGATGAGATTTTCTCTAACTTTTCAGCAATCTCGGCATAAGGACACTCCCCATAAGAACCACCCGCTATAGTATCCAATACCGCTTTATTATTATCATCTTGTCCCCGATAGAAGTATTCTTTCAGTGACTTATCATCTATGCGGTGATTGGGGACACTTCTAAAAAATGAAGTGAATCTATCCCAAGAACTACTAACTGCCTCTCCTGGTAGTGCCACAAAGTTGTTCACTCTGTCTATGTGGTTTAGTTTCTTGGAGACCGGGTAGTAACATGCTAAGAAAACGTCCCTTAGTTGGTTACAAGTGAAAATTGAGTTATAAGGGAGCTCAGTGAACCAAATAGAAGCCTCTCCCGTCAGTGAGAGAGGAAACACTCTTAGCCCTATTACATCCAAATCCAAATCAGGCCTCCCTACACAGCTTTTACACACTGCCCTTACCTTAGTTATATGGGCATGTGGATCCTCAGAAGGTAGCCCTAAAAACAAACCTCTGGCAGTTAGCATTTGCATCAGACTACTAGTTACCACAAAGGTGTGGCCTTGTGGTAGAGGGGAAAAGACAAGTGGCCCATCAGAGTCTGCAACATTATCATAGCCTCTATAGTATTCTTGAGGACGTTGAGTGGGATTTTGTCCCCTTTGTTGATTTTCACCCGGATCATCGGGTAATAACTGCCCATGAACATTAACCGGAGCTGGGATGTTCTGGTTTGGATCATCATCGTTAATAACCATGTTTCGATTCATGTTGCATAGTGTACGCTCTAATTCGTGATTGTAGGGAAATCAGGGTTATCTTCCTCTCTGTGTATTTGGCATATATTGAAGATAGTTCTGCAAGAATCAAAAAATAAAATTAAGAAAATATCGACTAAACTTTAGTAATAAGTTTAAGTTAATCTAAAAGCTACTTTCCCCGGCAGTGGCGCCAAAATTTGATAAGCTCAAACTTACTTCTCAAATAAGAAGTAAAGCGGTCGTATCAAGTAAAGAACCCAACTAATCAGGTTGGGATCGTTCCCACGAGGAAATTAGTTTAGACTTAACTTTAATCTATTATTACTATTATTTAGTCAATTACCTTAGAAAACAAAATACAATAAAAGGGGTGTTTTTATTTCTAAATGAATGAAAATAACTAACTAAATTAAAGTAAATAACTAACAGATTCAAATATTGGAGTTTAATCAATTAATAAAAGTAACTAGGGTTTAAGTGTTCCCCACTGGTTCCTAACTTGATAATTCTAACTATGACAATTCTTTGCTAGTATCTTGCATGAAAAGTGATAAGTTATGTACTTCTAAATCCTTGGTCCGGCATCTAGAAAATTTTACCCGCACCTTGGTCCGGCTACATGTGTTGCTTTACTAACCCTTACCTTTACCTCATATTAAGCATTGTATTCGATATTTGACTAAGTTATTACCTCGTACCAATCAACGCTAGCCTAATAGATAGTATACACTAAATCTATGTTGATAATTCTTTTCCTATTATCTACCTCCTTTGTCCGGCAAGTAGCATTAAGGCGAGTTCTAACGTTGTCCTTCCGTTAAAAAGACTTCTAAGCGAAAGAATTATAAATACAGGCAAGACAATATTCTAGAATTGTTGTTTTAGTTAGATTTTACCTCATTATTCACCCATGGTTCCCACAACCCTAGTTATAGAGTTTAGTTACCCATAGTCATAATCACAATATTCATATATGTAATATAAGAATTTATGCACTTACTTCAATGAGAAAGAATAAAATCCAGAAGTTCACTTGATTAATTAACAAACGCACCAACGATCAATTCCAGAAAAAGTGTCTTAATTACTGAAATTAATCGAGGACTAAAGATTCTCCAAAAGTCTAACAATCAAAAAGCCTAATAACAAAGAGTCTACTAACAAAGAGTCTAACCCCCAAAACGAGATTTTTCCAACTATTTATAAAAAACATAAAACCTAATAAAAGAAGGACTCTAATTGCTGAAAATCTGTCAAAACCCGTCCGAGTCGACGGACCTCGTGACGAACCGTCATGTTCACGATAGGCCGCCATGGCCGCCGTCATCCTATACTTTACAAATTCTTCTGCTGCTTTCTTCATTAACCTCGACGAACAGGTATGACGGACCGTTCCGAGCACGACGGTCCGTCGAGGGTCTCCGTTCCATAACACTTAAACTTCTTGGAATTTGGGTACTGGGACTACTCGCTGATCATCACGACAAAACCAGTAGGACGGACCGTCGTGGCTATGACGGTCCATCATGAACTTCGTAATCCCACACTTAGGTAAGAATTCCCCATCTTCCTTCAGCAGCTTCACTACGATGCCACCTACGGACAGTCACAAGCTCGACGGACCGTCACAAGCCCCGTAGGTGGTAACTTTTCTGTATTTCTTGCTCAAAAACTTCTGCGTTCATCTTTGGACAGATTTCTTGCAAATAAAGAGAAACTTACATAAAAATCAATACAAAAAGGCTTTTGGACACACAATAAACTTAAGAAAAAACATTAAAAATACCGTGAAACCACGGTATATCAAAGGTTAATCTTGACCCAACCATGTTGATTAATCCAAAAAGTTACAGTTGTTAGGGGGGACACTGACTTTAACCCTAACCAACAAATTACATCATAAAAAGTTTCAGAAAAAGAGTGGGGAAGGATTTGCCTATGCAATCTCTTTCCCTGTCAAAAAATCAAATCAATTCTTAGTCTACAAAAAAATATATTACATTTTCATATTTTTTCCTCATGGTAGGTACTTGCCACTTATCTAGTCAAATTGAAGAGAATGCCAAGAGGAGAAATAGGATTACTTTTCATTAGTAGAGGACATATTGACAAAGTAATCAACCCCCATATTAGCTTCTCGATAAGAATGAGTGTAGTTGGCCTTGCTAATACTTTTATTAGTATCATATATGATCTTTTTCAGCTTTAGATTAACAGTGTTCCTGTTTTTCAACATGTTTGTAATTACCAAGGAATTCATTTCAATCGTGAAAGTGTTGATTCCATTCTGCATACATCAACTAGGGCTGAACCTGTACACTATTAAGATATCCCAACTAATAAATATAGGAGCATTTTGAATGGTCAAATCATGAACACTACCTTTGGTCCTAACACTCCACTAGACCGATGAATAATGTCGAAGGAGGAACCAATGTAATTCCACTTATGAGTTGCAGCTTTCCCTTGTGTAAATGTGTGTTGAATGGAATCTGTTACAGGTAAGTACAACAATAACATTTAGAATTTTAATGATTGCATTAAAAGGTAGTTTCCCTTTTGTATAGCCTCCAAGCAAGAAAGAAGATTTTAAAAAGAATAGATGCTCGCTATAAATACATATAATTACCTTATGAGTAACTTACTTGTATAAACATTTTTTACACTTACATTTTTTTATGTGTAATGTACATCGTTCGGTGGCCAGGTTAGAACCCCTAGTTTCGAAGCAGATGTGTTGTGCTACCCGACACCTAACTTTGTCACCCTCGCTCCTTGACTTTAAAAAGACTCCATCACTTGATAATATTTTCACATGTGCATATAATTTGTTATCGATAGTGAAACTAACTGCTATTACCAACTTTTTGTTATTCCTTCTAAATTACATTAATCTATCTTAAATATTTCATTTCAATTGCAATATGGATTTCGTACCCATACGAGGATACTTCACATGTGTGTCCATATGTTGATTTGCATTTAGCACCGTAACCATATTTATGGTGGTTATGATATGAATTTTAACAATCAAATTCAAGAATATCACACTTGAAATTCGAACTTTCAACTTAAATTAATTTTTTATCCATTTTTTCTGATACACTAAAACCTTTCTCTCATATAAAAGGATTCATTAATTTATTTACATTAACAGAAACCTTTTATAAGTACATAACATCGCTCAATGAAATTTTTGTTTATGCTTTTGTACCCAAGAAGAACACCAAGAGATTAGTGTGGATTCTTTAAAACTAGAGATTTGCCTAGAATATACTTCATCAATTTTGTTAGCATTATCTCTAACGTGTTAAGATATAAGATTTAAGAGTAAGCATTTTTCGCTCAATCGAATTTCTATTTCATTCTTTATTTATATGCCATATAATATATAGAAATGTTAGAAATTATGAATTTAGCACTATAAGTGGGTTGCTAGGTGTTGCTTATGATATCATCGGGTCATTCAAGCATTGACTTAGTATTTATGATAACATCGCTTTTAATCAACGAGATAAATAAAATCCAAATATGTTTAGATTTTGGACAGTCCATGATAGTATGTGAAAAGTCCTTCACACTAAATTCATGTCCTTTATACTTATGTGACACAATTATTTTCTAGGTAAATCAAAGCTTGTTTCAGACCACCCCCACCAGTTTGAGACGTCGCCCTCCATGAATTAATTTGAAGTGCATCAACTTGTTGTTCGTTCAAAACAAATAGTTGATTAAGATAACCAACTAGCAAACAATTGGCAAACTTTATGTTGTTGTGCCTGCTCTGTATCAGCTAGCAAACAATTGACAAACTTTTCCCCATTTTGGAAGTTCCTTGCCATATGTGGAAAAATTGTTGTGGAGACCTATTTTGTCCTTTACATATCATCCTAAGAATTTTAAGCTTAGTTCAAATTGTTGGTGAAATATACCAGAAATACAATAAATTACAGTTGAAATAATATGACCAAAAATGTATAAATAAATCTTTAGGCTGAGGCACAAATATCTTTCTTTCTTTTTTCAAACTGTAACAAAAAGATGAATCTCCTTAAAATTGAAAGTGAAACTTGCAAGATAATAAAATTGCAAGATTATAATTGAAAATAAAATGAAGAAATAAATCTCATCAGGTTGAAGCAAGTATATCTCGCTCTCTTGTTATAGCATGCCAATGTTCATTACCTAGCTTGCTTGTAAACCTGCCAAGTACTCCTACTGCATATGCAATATAAGGCCTAGTGCAATCAGTTACATATCTCAAACTTCCGATTATGCTAGCATATACATTTTGATTTATTACATCATTATCATTTTCAACAGGATATAAGTGAATACTTGAATCAAAAGGAATAGCAAAAATGGTTGACTCTTAACCTCTCAAAATGTAAAACCCTTAATAACCATCAAGGACCGTCATCCTTTTGTTTACAAAATTTGCAGCGGAAACTAAAGCTTCAATAATCGATATCCAATTTCCATCTAACTTCCCAATGAAATCATAATGACGATACTCTCAAATCTTCCTGTGAAATCACTGTATTATATCTACTGCTTGATTTTCCTTTATGCATTATTTACAAATATTTAATAGTCATGTGCAATTTCATTAGTATGCTTTCTTAACTTGTTTGCTATTCTTCAACTTTCTGAACTCGGATTGCATGGATCGAAGATGAATCTTTACATCCATTTTGGATGTTTATTGGATAAAATTTGTATAAAATATAGAAGCATGTCTTAGACGTCTCCACCGGTGCTAATGGCAGATGTCATTTCTTGTTTGTTGTTTACCGAAAACAAACAATGTTGTATTTTCCCCATTGTATGTGTTATATTTTAGTATAAGAGTGATACAGAGCTACTCTTAGGGTGTGTTTGGTATGAAGGAAAATGATATTACAGGAAAACAAGTAGATATTTTACTTATTTTCTCTTGTTTGGTTGGTGAGTAGAAAATATTTTTCAAAAAATTATTTGTGTTTGGTTTTTGAATGAAAAATGTTCTTGAGAAATATATTTTATTTTTTACTAGAGTAGAAAATAATTTTTGATGCACAATTTTTTAAAAAAAACAAAATTAATATTTTTTTGTGGTGGGAGGGGGTGGGGGTTCGAGGGTAGGTGTTAAAAAAATAAAATTCGAAGTTGAATTTTTTTTAAAAAAATTATTCGAAGGTANGGGGGTTGGGGGCTCGTAGGGTGGGGTGAGTAGGGGGAGGTTGGAAGAGAGTTTAGAAAAAAATTCATTAAGTTTTGAAGGGAAATCATTGTCTTTAAATTTGAGGAAAATAAGTTGATTTGGAAAACATTTGACCGAAGTAAACATGAGAAAATTGGAAGGAAAATGTTTTCTTTCATACCAAACACACCCTAAATGTTGAGATTTTTCTATATTACATTTTAAATGATTTTCTACAAACATGAATCCTTTCGCATTTTCTCTATTAGTGATTTTGAAATTGGTTTAATATATATATACTAGTAGTATAAATAATGTTTACATATCTATGATGACATGAAAGTTTAGTTAAATCTTATAAATTAAATATTAAATAGTGAATCATCATATTAGTACATGAATCAACCACCATAAAGTCTCTTGAATATGTATTCTTTGTATTAATTTCATACTGGAGTAAAATTATGATATTTTTTTTTGTTTTGTTCTTCTTCCAATTGGGAATATAATGGTTAAATTTCCCCTTCATAAAAAAAATCATACATATATATATCATATTCTTTTTTTATATATATAAATATTTGAGTCAATGAGAATTACATTTACATAAATTTTATTACCACTAACTATCAATGATGTAAATATACGTAAATCCAACTAATTATATTCATAATGGTTTTCTACTTCATCCTCTCATCCATAGTTATTAAATGGATTAACGTCATATTCAGTGTTTTAGAAGACTCTGCTGGGACTCACCCTTGGGTAAGCTTAAGCATATCGCCTCGATACTCAAGTGTGGGACATAGTTTTGTAAGACTTACGCCCTAACAGCCCGATTATAAGGCCAAAGCCCAACGCTTCTCTCCTAACATATCTTATATAAATTTTGTGATAATTTTTTTAGTTAACATAGTTTACCCAAAACTCATAAATCTTGAATAAATGAATGATACTTAATAAATTTTAAATCTATAGTAAAATGGTCTGATGGACCCTTCTACTTGTGTTCATTTGCATTTTTGACCCTTTTATTTGACTATTTGTCACCTGAAACCTTGAGCTTAATGAAACTCTATGTTTTAAGCCCATCTGACCATTGACAAAGCTTATATGACAACTTAATTATTGAGTTGACATAAATGCATGATGTCACATGTAGAAGGATCTTGAAAGATCAAATTTTAGATTAAAAATAATTTTTTTCTTTTTAAAAATAGAATAAAAATATCAAAAAAAAAAATAAATTACCGTTCTTTCTTCTTTTCCCACCCCTCCCCTCCCCTCCCATTACATTTATTCTTTCTATTCACCAACCCCCATTTCTTTTACTCTCAAACTCTCATTTCTTTTCTTTCTCCCCTTTCCAGCCCTTTCCGATTTCTTGTTTCTCTCTCTCTTTTTTTTCCACATATTTTTCCTCTTGATATTAGAAACAAAATTGCATTGTTGTTGTAGATCTGTATTTTTCTTTTATTTTTGGGGTAATTTATAGCCCATAAAGTGATAAAGATTCAATAGTCTTAAAAGATGAAAAGTGATTGTTGAATGTCTTTGTGAAATTAGGTGAAATGTGCTATGTAAAATTGTATACAAATATTAAAGTAAATTGATGTCTTTTAATGGTTGTTTGTCAACATCAATGAGGGAAAAATATTTATGGTGGTTAAAGTGGTAGATATTAATGGCGGTTAAGGAAATATGATTAAAAGTTGTGAATGAAAAAAATTTAGAAAAAAAAATCGAACTATAACCGTATGTTATTTAGGAATGTATTGATAGCAGTGAGAATGGAAGGTTGTGGTGGTATCTCTAATGTAAAAAAATATGAAGAGAGGTGGAGGGATGAAGAAGGATGAAGTGAAAAAGAAACAATAAATAGAAAGAAACAATAAATAGATAGTTTTTTTTTTATAAAAAGAACTAGGTAAATTACACGTGCTTCGCACGAGATTGAACTATTTCATTAGTCTTACATATGATCATTCATTAATACTTGTATTTTTGATATATAATTGGAAAAAAATAAGGAAAAGTGTTTCTCCGAAATCTTAAAGTGCTACATTTTTTAAAAATTTTATTTTTGTTATACAAAAATTATGAGTCATAGATAGATTTTAAGTAAAGTGGAACATCACGTTCATACAAAATCATAATTAACTAAATTCAAATGGACGGTCTTGGACTCCTTTTTTGTGAACCTCAATCAATCTCTTTTTTATTATTGTATGTCATATCAATTATATACTAAAAATGACCCTAAAATTGTTATTATCATAAATGTTTTCTGTCATTGTCCCAAAATAGGCATTACTATTTTTCAGGTTTCATATCAGCGGCCCCAACTGCTTTGGATTAAAACATAGTTATTGTTGTCGTTATAGTATGCAGTTAAAAAAAATTAATGCAATTATCAACCAAGAAGTAGGTGGCATCTGAATGTTCACAATATACTAAACAAAATTTTTGACACATAACATATTAAAATTTCACAACATAATTTTGTGAGCACTTGAACACACAAATATCCAAAAAAATAATAATAAAGACGACCTTACTTTCCTAACATTCAAGAAGAAAAAGGCATGTGCTTAATATATTTTTCAAAAAGATAATCTTACGAGTTGTATCTAAGTTTACAGTCCAGAAATTTAACTGAAACAAGTCAGATCGAAATATTACTTCTTTATCAAATATCAAAAGAATGAGTTGTCACTACAATAAAAATGATCTTTAATGATAATTAATAGCTCAATTATCGTTAAATATGTATTTTCAGAGGCAAATGGTACTCTGTATAAATGTCCCTAATGTTTATAACAACATTGAATTCAATGACAATAAATAAATGTCAGTAAAGGTTGTAACACTCTTTGTGATGTGCATATTTATTGTCGATAAAAAATATTTTTGCTATAGTATATTTTTGACATTTGTTAGTTTCACGAAAATTTGATCTCATATTATGATTAAATAGAAGACAAGAAGAAGAATGACAAATTAGTTAACTTGCGATAAAATATGTGGACTAATTGTCTATATACAGATATTCTAGAAATAGTGCAACGTCATACAAAATTTTTGTACCTAAGAAAAAATAATCAAAATAATATACTAACTGTGGCAAGCAAGAGAGCAATAATTTTTGATTCTTTTAACAAACTTCATCATTGGTTCTGTATTAGTTATCAAAGATTTGTTGTTGTGTGCTATCAAATATAGCACAACCCACATGCAATCTTCTCTAAAGTATATAGAGTAACACTGTAAAGTGAGACAAAAGAGAGGATAAATTTTCAATCTTCTTCACTGGAAATGTCACAACTCTTTGGAAAAGTTACAACCCTTTAAAAAGGTCACAGCCTTTCATAAAAGTCATAATTTTTTTATAAAAGTCACAACTCTTAATTAAAGTCACAACTTTTCAAAAAAGTTACCACTTTCATAAAAGTCACAACTTTTTCATAAAAATCACAACTTTTCATGAAAAGGGAGTGCTAGTTTTGGAAATAAATAAATTTTAAGAGAATTTTGGTTTCTTGTGGTGCCACATAGGCGGGCCTAAGGTTATCTCTTATATAAATATATGATAATAAGTGATGTATCATTTATAATGTGATGCGGATGATGATATGTCATTTTTGTCAAGCCTTTGAAGTTCACACACAATGAAAGGGGTTTAAAATGCTTAGTGTCACTGAGTTTAAGGGTTCAATTAAGAAATGAGCAAGAAGAATGATCCAAAATAGGAACTCATACAAGTACAAGGGTCTATCATACCATTCCACCGAGATAAGAATATTGAGTTTAATTCAAATAACAAGTTGTGGTATCACATTTTTACTATTTGATAACACTGTGAGGATGAATGTTGAGGTCGAATACACAGTTAGTCCCTCAAATTTATAACAATTTATTTTAACATTTAGACACCTTGATTGTCACCACGGACTATTGGCAAGATATTCTCTATTTTAAAAAATGTAGAAAACCATTTGCATAAAAAAGAACAAATTTTAGGCAAATAAAGGAAATTACGATGCATAAATTGGGATCTACTATTCCCTCTATCTCAATTTGTGCATCTTACTTTTATTTTGTAACCGGTCTTAAAAGGAATTTTGCACAAAAGATGTATTTAATATTTCATTGTTGTTGATATCTCCGTTAAACAATTGAGTGTAAAGTAAATTACTTCTACTAGTTAATAGATGTGGTTACCACTATTATTCCCTCCCCCCCCCCCCTTTTACACCTAATTTCAGGAGGGGTTCCAATTGAATTTCTTTTGTGACATCATGTTGTAGAAAGAAGGTAAGACTTTTTTTTCTGTACATGTAAATAAACTAATGAATCCCTTCATATGAGTGTGAAGTTTTTAGTGCACATGAGTGATAATGCGTTCTAATCCAATCACCCAAACTTGTACGCTAAATACCTAAGAAAGTTTTAAGTTTTATATACTAAAAACTGTTTTAAATTGTTTACACAAGTAGGTTGCCACTTATAAGGTACTAGTTTTGGGAAACGTGCATTGCATGTTTATCCCAATATACTTCATGTATATTTTGATTGCAATATTATATCCTTCAAATCTACTGATAATTACTAAAATAAATCCATAAGTTTTACAATAGAAAAGCATATCTTTTCCTTATAAAAATGATACGATCCTTCATTGTAAAATTGACTAAAATGATTTACTACTATATAAATACAATATTCAAATATAAATTTCCAATAATAACAACGACAAAACAATCGAGATTTATACAATGACAACGAACAACAAACATAAAACATTAACAAAAATAATAAAAAGAGATAAGAGAAGAGACCATAGAAATTTTCTCATTTTAAAAATATTTTAAGTGTGTATAATATTGTGTCAAATGTCACTATTTATAGGATAGGATTGAGGAACACAAAGAGCTGTCATGAATATGACCAGTATTTTAAAATGCAGTGGCGTGAGGCGGGGATTTTACCTAGCATAAGGAGAGACGTAAGCATAAAGACATGAGGCGTAAACCCTATGGATCTTTTAAGGTTTTAATTTTACAATATAGTATAATAATATAATAAGAAAAAATTATAAAAATACGTTAATAGTTTGAAATAATTACAAACATGATTAAGGAAACTGATAGAAAATAAAAATTCTAACATGATTATACAAGTATAAGTAATTTAAAATCTTAACAAGTTTACAAAATTGTATTTTATCATACTATAAAATTACCTCCCCCCCAAGTATTATAATAAAAACATTACTCCTCATGAATAAAAATAAATTACTTTCAAATAGCTTAATAACATATGATAATTAATTTTCAGACACATGACAAAAACATGAAGACCAATGATAAGTGAAAAAGTAAAATTTTGCTATGTATTTTACAAGGATGTGTGATGAGATCTCTATTTGTATAAATCTTGAATGGTACAATTGTGATATCTCTCTTGAAGCCAACACCCCAGACCTACAATTTGTTTGATGATATTATTCTTTTATCATACAAGCAAATCGTCTATATATCACGACCCTTGAGCAGACGTTCTTGTCTTCTTTGAGTCCATGGATTGGGTAGTCAAATAGAGTGTTGAGATAGAAAAATATTCTAAATCTTCAAGTAATTCACTATAAAAGAGAGTAAATTAATACCGAATGAAGTTATTCTTTTGGTAGATAGCTTTGAGCTCTTCAACTAGTTCGGAATTTTTTGAGTTATTTGACGTTGTTGGACTGTTTATCATGGAGGGGAGAATTCAAGCGTCACACTACTGAATTGATGCAAATTATGAAGCATCAAGCTTGAATCTCTTTAAAGAGATCAAAATACTCAGCCATGTTGGTAAACTTATTGGTCGAAGGTTATATATCCGTAACTTTCCTTTGGTTAAGTTTTGTGCTCTGTTGACAACGATGAACTTTTATTGATCAGCAACTACTGATTTTATTCCCTTCTTCAAAGATGTTTTACTATTAACTAAAACCCCTTAAATTAATATTTAACAGACAAAAATAAACTTATTCCAATAAATAAGGGACAACTTTGACTGGATAAAAACTCTTGAAAAGTGTCCCTCCTATGCAATTGTTTCAAATATAAACCCTAAAGAAGCCGCAACCGACATCATTATCCATAATGGCAAATTCAGAACAATGAGAAAACAACCTTTCGAAGGAATCATAATGGAGATACTTATGCGAATTCATGGTTGCAGTTCTTGTTTGATTAAAAAATCATGGCACTACTTAATCTCAAATCCTGAAAATTTGTAAATAATAATTTCAATTTATCACGTAATAACTAAGAGTACAACTACCATAGTGGGAAGTTGTACGAGTATTGTAGCTCAAGGTCAACATTGAGCTATATTGTAGGCGATGTGAATGTAGCAGATATAGTTTACTCTAATAGATAGAAGTTGTATGAGTACTCAATAGTTTAATTTAGTTGATATAAAACTCTAGAGGATGTAATTTTATGTCGATATACATTCCTACTGAGGGGGCTATCAATAACAAAATTTTAGATAAGGTCTGTGTACATTCTGCACTTCTTAGACCCTCGCTTTTGGAACTATGTTGGATATGTTGTTATTGTTGAAATGTTGGTGGTCGTGCAACCATGTAAATAGGATGCCACAACAACCATTAAAGTAAACGATGAATATCCATATGAATATCTAATGGTATTTGCTTGTATTATATGTAACCTTATAAGCGTTCTTCCTTTTTATGCTGTAACTATTTAATTACATGGAATAAAAGTTATGGAGTACTAGATTGTAGTATATTGTTTTTCAAAGTTCAAGCTAGATGACGTAAATTTTTGTCTTAAACTGTTAATTTCTATTTGTGACAATTTTTTTCTTTCTTTTATTTCTTTTGCAAATTAATTACCAAATCTTGTTTTACTCTGACAAACATTGTGATGAAAGTACTAACAATTTGAATGAGAACACGAGATTTACGAAACAAAACTGAAATATATGCATATGCACAAAAAAAAAAGAACTCGAACTTATCCATATGTGACATACTTGTGTAAATAATATTTATTCAAGGGATAATGTACAAGTACCTCAACACTATGACCCCGTGTCAGGCCCCGAGCTACCCCCGAGACGCGGAAACGGAATCTAGGACCATAAGTGATCCCAAGCTAACCGTATTGGCATGATCATGAGCATACTAAAGATAATAAACTGTCGCGGAAGCTAAATTATACTTAAAATGAAAAGATGGGGAATACCCATATTCTATAACTGAGATATTTGAAAACAATGAGTTTAATACAAAAGAAATATTAACTCAATACTAAGTTGAATCTAACTATGTCTGAAAATAGCCTCTAAACTAGACTAGAAATACCGGGACAAGCCCCAGCTAAATTTAGCAAAAACTGAAACAAAATGACTAAAGACTGAAATGAAACTCATGACTGTTGTCCTCAGAGAATGAGGACTCACCACTGAATCTGCTGAACTGGAGATTGGGAAATCAATTTATGCGTGATCTGGATGCTGAAAACGTGAACCTACATCACGAGAAGATGTAGCGCACGTATGTGTTAGTACTTGAAAGGTACTGAGCATGTAGGATAGAGTAAAGCTGAAATAAAACATATCTGAACAAGCACAAAAACAAGTATAATAATCTGAATGTGATGTGCTGATTTCTAAGCTAACTGGATGCAATGACCAATTTATAACATGCTGAAACTTAATACTGAATATAATGATAAATGGTCAATGCAGAGAGTCTGACTGAACTGTGGGAGCTACTAATAACCGATAATAAAACCACATTAGCTAAATGTGGAGTCCAATGTATCTGCCCCATCGAGAGGACCCAATATACCAGGCCAAAGGTATATAAAGGCATGCTGGCGTGATCACTAAACTGATTGCCCACAGAGGGGACTTACAATCTACTTGGCTAGTAGTTCTAGGACTATTGGGTACGCTAAACCCTAGTCGAACTCGGTATTATGCTACTCCCAATAAATTTTGTAAATTAACTGATTCTATCTGAATTTCTGTAAATACTGGATAGCTCAAAACTTAACATGCAAACTGAGAATGGAATAATTAATCTGGTAATTTTGCATTTATAACTGAGGCATGTATATCTGAAGTGTCTGATATATATGACCTAGCATGTGTAAATAAAGAACTAAAGAAATACAAAGCTAGTGTTGTGATATTCATGCGATAATCTGAGTAATAACATGATAATCTGATTTGGAACATATATTTAATAAATTGATGAAGTTATATCAATGTTCTAGAAACCCTAGGTTTAATCAAGATAAGAGAATCAAGAATAAACTAAGGACCCAATGGGTGAAGGGAACCCACTAGTGAAATCCCACATACCTGGTGATGAAATCCACGGAAAAATACTTAAGTTTCGGGGCTGGAATTGCTGGATCTTGTGGCGTTCTTGAACTAGGGTTCTTGAGCTTTTTTCTCCTCTATTGCTAATTTTCTAAGTTTTGATTTAATGATTTGACTTAAATATGTTATAATCATGTTTCTAGGCTTAAACTGATTAAAATCTTATGATTTAGGGTCAAACGACATAACTTCAGGTTTAAATTGACTGGGAAAGGTATAAAAGACCCCTGGGAAGGTTGCTGTCGGGCCTCACGACGGCCAGGACTGACAGTCCGTCGTGCGCCCGATGCCCCGTCGTTGGGTCCGTCGTGAGGGCCTGTTCAACAGGCCTTTACCGAAATGGGCATAAATTTTTACACGGAGGTCTGATTTTTGCAAGGTCGGTGTCTATGGAAAGATAATTCAATTATCTATCTATTGGTAGGTCATGGGAGACCTAATTAATTTTTTTCTAAGAGTTATGATCATTTTAATTTGACCCAAATGCATTTCCCCTTAACTGGCTGCAAATTTTCTACCTACGGACCGTAGGTCCACCTACGAACCATGCTGGTCATCCATAGCTTTTAGCTCTTTTCAGAGAGTGGTTGAAGGGAGTACTGATCGACGGTCACGGATTACAGACCGTCGTTTGACCTACGGACCGTAAGTCCGTCTGTCGTCCAAGACTTAACCAATTTTTCTAGGCTAAAATTTTTGGGAGTTTCTGATCCCATCGATGGTTGTGCAGGACGGACCGTGGTTCAGGATACGGTCCGTCGATGCCACCGTTTGTAGCACCTGCAGGTTTTTCTGAAAAACTAATTTTTGGTCTGTTTTGGCTACGGGGTATTACACCTTGGAAACATTCATCCTCGAATGAAGTCTAACTAGCTGAAATAGAGGGAGAGAGATGCAAACCCCACTACTAAACACTGAGAACTCAGTTCTGAATGAATTGAGTTCTGATTACATGCAATTATGCTAAAAATGGAAGTACAAACTGAGGGAACATGATTCTAAAAATGAATTTACGCATGAATGACTGTAAAACTGTGGATGAACTATTACCTCAAGCTGGAGCGGAATCGGAAGGAAAAAGGTAAGGATACTTGGCTTTCATGGCTGCTTCTGCTTCCCAAGTAGCTCTCTCTACGGCCTGACTCCTCCACAAAACCTTGACTGAAATGACTTCTTTGTTTCTCGACCTTCTAACCTGACGGTCAAGAATCTCAACTGGTACATCCTCATAAGAAAGACTATCTTTCACCGCCACACTCTCTAATGACACTATAGACGCTGGGTCACCCAAGCACTTCTTCAAGAGTGAGATGTGGAAGACCGAATGCACTGCTGCTAATTTCGCTGGCAACTCTAATTCATATGCCACCTTCCCAATCCTTTTTAAGATCTTGTAAGGGCCTACGTATCTAGGAATGTGCTTCCCTTTCTTTCCAAATCTCATCACCCCTTTCATAGGTGAGACTTTCAGAAAAACCCAATCATCAGCTTGGAACTCTAGTTCCCTTCTCCTCACATCTGCATAAGATTTCTGACGACTTTTGGCTGTCTTAAGTCTATCTCTAACGAGTTGCACTTTCTCCATAGCATAAAGGACTGAATCTCGCCCTATCAAAGCTGCTTCACCTACTTCAAACCAACCAACAGGAGATCTACATCTACGCCCATATAAAGCCTCATAAGGGGCCATCTGAATGCTGGAATGGTAGCTATTATTGTAGTAAAACTCAATAAGAGGAAGGTGATCATCCCTACTACCTTTGAAATCGATCCCACAATCTCTGTACATATCCTCTAAGGTTTGAATGGTGCGCTCTGCCTGCCCATCCGTCTGTGGATGAAATGTTGTACTAAGGTTAACTTGAGTATCAAGAACTTTTTGAAATGACTTCCAGAAATGAGAGGTAAGCTGAGGACCTCTATCTGAGATGATAGACAAAGGAACCCCATGAAACCTCACAATTTCAGTAAGGTAAATCTTGGCATAGTCCTCTGCCGAATATGTAGTCTTGACCGCCAAAAAGCGAGAAAACTTAGTCATCCTATTAACTATCACCCAAATTGAGTCATGCTGTCTGCGAGTACAAAGGTAACCCTGTAATGAAATCTATATTGATCACATCCCACTTCCAAGTAGGAATATCGATATCTTGAGTCATACCTCCTGGGTTCTTATGTTCTACCTTGAATTGCTGGCAATTGGGGCACTTACTCACAATGTCTGCAATATCCCTCTTCATGCCATTCCACCAATAGACTTCCCACAGATCGCGGTACATCTTAGTGGCACCTGGATGAATAGAATACATGGAGTTATGAGCTTCTGCAAGAATATGCTGCCTCAACTCTCCCACATCAGGAACGCACAATCTACCTTGGTAGCGAAGTACACCATCTCCCCCTTGGGAGATAACCTCCACTCTTTGATTGTTGACTGCACCCTTTAGTTCAAGCAAGATAGGATCACTCTCTTGCTTTTCCTTAACCTCCGCTACCAAAGACGATTCTGTCCCATTTTGAATGTTACACCACTGTCTGATATGCTCATAAGGCGAACTCTCAAGTGAGCAAGCCTGTGAACATCCTTCGCTATCTCCTTTCTTTTTTCCTCAACATGGGCTACACTACCCATATATAATCTACTATGAGCATCGGCCACTACATTCTCCTTTTCAGGATGATAATGCACACTCATATCATAATCCTTAAGGAACTCAAGCCATCTTCTCTGGCGAAGATTCAACTCTTTCTGGGTGAACACATACTGAAGGCTCTTATGATCGGTGAACACATCTACATGGACACCATACAAGTAGTGTCTCCATATCTTGAGTGCAAACACCACTGCTGCAAGCTCGAGGTCATGAGTTTAATAGTTCTTCTCATGCACCTTAAGCTTTCTAGAGGCATAAGATATAACCTCATCTCTTTGCATCAACACACAACCAAGGCCAACTCTGGATGCATCGCAATAGATCACATAACCATCTGAAACCTCTGGTAGAGTCAAGACAGGAGTTGTAGTCAATCTAGTTTTCAATTCTGCGAAGCTTTTCTCACAATCATCTGACCATTGGAAGCTGACCATCTTCTGAGTCAACCTAGTCAATGGGGTGAGGCTATGGATGAAAATCCTTCCACGAACCTTCTGTAATAACCTGCTAGACCTAAGAAACTTCTGATATCTGTAGCAGAGGTAGGTTTGGGCCATTGTTTCACTGTTTCTATCTTTTGTGAATCTACGCGGATCCCTTCGCTAGATATAATGTGACCAAGGAAAGCAACGAATTGCAACCAAAACTCACATTTACTAAACTTAGCGAATAACAAGCGATCTTTGAGAGTCTGCAGAAGAACTCTCAAATGACTTGCATGTTCTTCCTCACTCTTAGAGTAAATGAGGATATCATCAATGAAGACGATAACAACAAGTCTAAGTAATGTTTGAACACTCTGTTCATAAAATCCATGAAAGCTGCAGGAGAATTGGTTAGTCCAAACGACATAACTACAAATTCATAATGACCATACCGAGTTCTGAAGGCTATTTTCAGAATGTCACTATCTCTGACTCTAAGCTGATGATAACCCGATCTGAGGTCTATCTTTGAGCAATGCCTAGCACCCTGAAGTTGGTCAAACAAGTCATCAATCCTGGGGTAGGGATACTTATCTTGATTGTGACCTTGTTCAACTGTCTATAGTCAATGCACATTCTGATAGAACAATCTTTCTTCTCTACAAACAATACTGGTGCACCCCATGGTGGAATACTAGGTCTGATGAAACATCTAGAAGGTCTTTCAACTACTCTTTCAATTCCTTAAGCTCTGTTGGAGCCATTCTATAAGGAGGAATAGAAATAGGTTGGGTATCTGGAAGGAGATCAATTCCAAAGTCGATTTCCCTTTCGGGAGGAACCCCAGGAAGATTTTTTGGAAATACTTCTGGAAATTCACAGACTACTGGAACTGACTCAAGAGATGGGGTTTCAAGGATAGAATCCTTAACCCGAACTAGATGATAGAGATAAACCTTAGACATCATCTTTCTGGCCTTAAGGTAAGAAATAATCGACCCACAGGCGCTAGGCTACTACCCTTCCATTCTAAGATTGGTTCTGGAAACTGAAAACGAACAATCCTAGTTTTACAATCGACTGCGGCATAACATGAGTGTAAACAATCCATGCCTAGAATGACATCGAAGTCTACCATTTCTAACTCTACTAGATCTGCTGAGGTGACTTTCTGAGATATTGTGACAGGGCAATTTTTGTATACCCGTCTAGCTATAGCTGGGTCACCGACTGGAGTAGAAACGTAAAAGTTTTGAGAGAGTTTCTAGACTAACATTGAATTGGACTGCTATACTTAGTTACAAAAGGCAAAGTCATGTATGTTGTCTTTCCACTGAGTGAACCATATGTGAGTCACATCCTTGAGTTTGTAAGATGCCAATCTCAACTATTACTACCAGTTACTGACATCACACCAAATATTTTCTTGACCTCATCAATGAACTTCTGTGGGTCCTTACCAACTTGTGATCCTAAAAATTTAGGCGGATTCATCCTAACAAAATCACAAACTCTGGCTGCCACTAATCGGTCATTTCTTTTAGTAGGAACTAGAACCTACTGATTGTTCTGGTTGGTCATACTCTGATCCAAAAGCTGAATTGGCATTCTGAAACTCTACATTTGAACTTCCTTATCTAGTACTAGAGGAACTGCGTTAACATTGCATGCATTAGCATTCCATGCCTTAGCTCTATGAGAAGGGATGATCTGAAACTTAGAATGTCAAGTTTTATTGGAATAAGATCATACCTTACGCACAATAAGAGTAACAAGAAAGTGAAGTTTTCGTAAATCACTTCATAGCCTCCCTCTCATTAGATGTGGTGCACTTCACACCAATGAAAAGGACTCTACTTAGTGCAGCTCTTTCAAACATCATAGGAATCTTGAACCTAGTGCTCTGATACCAAGTTTTCTCACGTCCCGAACTACCCCCGTGACGCGGACACGGAACCTAGGACCACAAGTGATCCCAAGCTAACCCTGCTGGCATGATCATGAGCATACTAAAGATAATAAATTGTTGCGGAAGTTAAATCATACTTAAAATGAAAAGATGGGAAATACCCATATTCTATAACTGGGATATTTGAAAACAATGAGTTTAATACAAAAGAAATATTAACTTAATACTAAGCTGAATCTAACTATGTCTGAAAATAGCCTCTAAATTAGACTAGAAATACTGGGACAAGCCTTTGCTAAATCTAGCAAAAACTGAAACTAAATGACTAAAGACTGAAATGGAACTCATGATTATTGTCCTCAGAGATGAGGACTCACTACTGAATCTGCTGAACTGGAGATCGGGAAATCGATCTATGCGTGATCTGGATGCTGAGAAACTAAACATACATCAGGAGAAGATGTAGCGCACGTATGCGTCAGTACTTGAAATGTACTGAGCATGTACAATAGAGTAAAACCGAAATAAAACATAACTGAACAAGCACAGAAAGAAATATAATAATCTGAACGTGATGTGCTGATTTTTAAGCTAACTGGATGCAATGACCAATTTATAACATGCTGAACTGTTGGAGCTACTAATAACCGATGATAAAACCACATTAGCTAAATGTGGAGTCCGATGTATACGCCTCGTCGAGATGACCCAATATACCCGGCCAAAGGTATAAAGGCATGCTGGCGTGATCACTAAACTGATTGCCCACAGAGGGGACTTACAACCTACTTGGCTAGTAAATCTGGGACTATTGGGCACGCTAAGCCCTAGTCCAACTCGGTATTATACTACTCCTAATGAATTCTGTAAATTAACTGATTATATCTGAATTTCTGTAAATGCTAGATAGCTCAAAACTGAACATGCAAACTGAGAATGCAACAATTAATATGGTAATTATGCATTTATAATTGAGGCATGTATAACTGAAGTGTCTGAAATATATGACCTAGCATGTGTAATTGAAGAACTAAAGAAATACGAAGCTAGTGTTCTGATATTCATGCGATACTCTGAGTAATAACATGATAATCTGATTTGGAACATATATTTAATAAATTCATGAAGTTATATCAAAGTTCTAGATATCCTAGGTTTAATCATGATAAGAGAATCAAGAATCAAACTGAAACTAAGGACCCAATGGGTGAAAGGAACCCATTAGTGAAATCCCACATACCTGGTGATGAAATCCAAGGAAAAATACCTAAGTTTTGGGGCTGGAACTGCTGGAGCTTGTGGTGTTCTTGAACTAGGGTTCTTGAGTTTTTTCTCCTCTCTTGCTTCTAATTTTCTAAGTTTTGATTTATTGATTTGACTTGGATATGTTTTAATCATGTTTCTAGGATTAAACTGACTAAAATATGATGATTTAGGGTCAAAACGACGTAACTTAGGGTTTAACTGGAGTGGGAAAGGTCAAAAAGACCCCTGCGAAGGTTGCTGTCGGGCCTCACGATGGCCAGGAATGACAGTCCGTCGTGCGCCCGACGCCCCGTCGTTGGGTCCATCGTGAGGGCCTGTTCGACAGGCCTTTACTAAAATAGGCATAAAGTTTTACTCGGAGGTCTGATTTTAGCAAGGTCGGTGCCTATGGAAAGATAATTCAATTATCTATCTATGGGTAGGTCATGGGAGACCTAATATATTTTTTGCTAAGAGTTATTATCATTTTAAGTTGACCCAACTGCATTTCCCCTTAACTGGCGCAAATTTTCTACCTACGATCAGACCTACGGACCGTAGGTCCACCTACGAACCATGCTGGTCATCCATAACTCTTGTCAGAGAGTGGTTGAAGGGAGTCTTGTCGATGGTCACGGACTACGGACCATCATTTGACCTACGGACCGTAAGTCCGTCTGTCGTCCAAGACTTAACCTATTTTTATAGGCTGAAATTTTATGGAGTTTCTGATCCCATCGACGGTTGTGCAGGACAGACCATGGTTCAGGTTACGGTCCGTCGATGCCACTGTTGGTAGCACCTGCAGATTTTTCTGAAAAACTAATTTTTGGTCTGTTTTGGCTACGGGGTGTTACACCCCATATACTATAACTGAAATCTCACAGACAAACCTTAACTAAACTAAGGTCCTATTACCCCCTGAAATTTTTTTTTTTGTAATTTTTTTACACCTTTTGTCTTATTTGGCACACTCGTGACTCCATGCAATTGGGGTTCGTGTGAAATATTTGGATTCTACATAAGCTAAAAAGGTGCATAAAATTACAAAAAAGGGGTTGGGGGGAGGGGTAATAGGACCTTAGTTTAGTTAAGATGTGCCTCTGCGATTTAGGTTATAATCTAGGGGATACTAGATTTTTTGTTAATTAAATTAGGTTACAAAGTGAGAAAATAATGTCATTTATTATAATCAACGAGAGGTGGATCTACTTATCATATATACTTATATAATCATTACCTTATAAGTGACATACTTATGTAAATATCTTTTTACAGTTTTAGTACATAAAAATGTAAAATTTCACCTACGAGTTAATCAGAATACTAATTTTAGCATACTATATTCTTGTTATTCTGTCTCCATGTGTGGATTTACAATAAGCATATTAGAAGTGGTGAGATGAGGTCGTATCGAAACCTTGACTGGTATGTTATATTCTCCTTGTTATTTAATATGTCTTCTATACTTATGTGTTTTCAACTATCCTTCCACCTACGAGACGAATGAAGGATGCTATATACACACTCACACGATATTGGTGAACGATGTAGCATAACACATCAACATATTTCTAAATTGAGATCTATCTCTCATGAAAAATTATCTTTGTACATTTTTGAACCATGAGTAATTCAAAAAAAATCTTTTGAAACATGTACATTGCTAATGATTTATTGCTTTAGAATACAAAGACTACTATAATAATCAACGATAGAGGACTTCGCGCAACACACGTATCTGTAAACTAGTTTAATAATAAGGAGAAATGCTTACAATCACTACAAGAAAAAACATATTTAACGTCTCGTCCTATATTTGACAGAAAAAAGAAGTGCAAAAGGAGCATACCAACAAAACTAAGCAGAATTCGTCAGATATCGTTAGGGGATTAGCAATGCCTCCTAAAGGATTGTATTCCCCAACAACAGCAATGTGTTCTAGTTTTTTAGTTTAACCATCAAATAACATTATCAATCTAAAGTGTAATGTTCCCCTTATTTGTCTAGTGAAGGTGTATAGAAAATATGAAATTGGGTGAAGAAAACATATATATCACACCATATTTAGGGTATTCAATGGTGAACCATTTCGTCCATGACATATTACCTCTGCAGTCTTTCAAAATCCAAACATTAGAAGTAGTACTACATTATGACAAGTATAAATCAAAGAGAGGTCACTTCCCACCATTCCCAGTTGATATTACAATTGTCTCCTCCACAAATGGGAATCTCCAAGATTCCCCATGTCTCGTTTGCTAAATCAAAAGAAATAATGTTGCGTGCATCATCATCATCAATACCCGTAGATGCAATCCAATAAGGCTTCCCATTGACAAAATTAACCGAATGATTTATTAGAGAGATCCCCTCAAGATGGCCATGGAGTGTTTTCACAGAATTTAGTCCTCAAACAGTAAATATTGACGACAATCCTCACGTGGACACCTCATTGTTGTAAAAATTACTATAATGATCGATAAATAGATCTTTATAATCGTCACATGAGTCGTCGTATCAAAAACCATATTTAGTATAGAAAGAGGTACCCCGAGGAGAATTAAGTAATTTCATTGACTTGTCAATGGTGGGGTTCTATATACACATCCCCCTTTCCTGATTTCAAAGATAAATCAGCCCATTAGCAGTGTTGACACCTAATTTTGACCCTCCCCGATAGAAATTGATTCATCGAGCTTCTTAAATTTCGAACGATCTCAAATAATTAATTTTATGAAATTGAAAATATCTTTCAAGTTATTTTAAGGTAATTTTGTCATTTTTATATGTTTTGTAGGTTTTATGTAATTTTGTATTTAATTAATATGTTTTATAAACATTTTGAAAATCATCTCAAAAATATTTTAATTTTAGTAAGTATTTTATTGTATTAGTTTAGTTTAAAATATGGTTATATTATTTAATCACTAGTTTACAATTAATTTTATTATTTTGTTTTGTTAAGATTAAGAAGTTCGTTATTAATTCATATTAATTTGTCCTATTTGAATCCTAATCGAATCATCGAAAATTAATTCTTTTGGTAACATATTTAATTTGTTTGGCTAAATTATTAAATATTCTATTGCAATTGTAGCCAAATCTCTTCAACCCATTTAGAGACCAAAGTTTTGGGCCTTTATTTCATCCCGTCCAATTCTCATTCAGTAGCCCCAGTCCCATTTTTTCTCACAAAATACCTAGCCGAAAAATCGAGTGGACACCATTCTCTATCCATTGAGAACAATAGGGTTTACATCTCCTCAACCTTATCTCTTAGAAGGAATTCAATTTCGAATTTAGTAATCACCCTTTGCTTTACCCGATCCCCCCCATCCGACCCTATCTTCTCATCTATTAACCCCCTCATCCTTAGTGTTAAGGGTTGGGAAATTTATTTTGGCAAGAAACAAAGTGGAAGTATAGGAGAAGTTGGGAGAAAAAAATGTAAAAATAGGGTAAAAGGTTGTGGAAAAAAATAGTAGAAAGCCAGCTTACATTGGAAACCAAAAATATAGCGTAAGATAACGAGGTGCACAAAGTCATATACAAAATACATAGGGAATAGACTCTGAACGATCGGAGTTTAGAGTTTAGTTTTGAGTTTGCTTTCTCGTTCACTGCTTAGAGTTCGTCGGATTCTCACATGCGGTGGTGGTATAGCTCACTTCAACTTGTTACCGTGTCATTTTTCTGCCTGAAAAAGGTAATCTTCTTTTGATCTTTAACTTTTTTTAGTTGGCGTTTCGTTTGTGAACTTAAGCTCTCTGTTGGTTTCTTCTCTTCCTTTGATGAATGCACCTGTTCAATCTTGGGTCACTGTTAATGTCCAATAATTGCTCGATTTAATGTCTTAGTTCATGTTTCTCTTTAGTTGTTGAAGATGAAGTTTAAACCCCCTCATAGTGTTATACATTCTTTTATTTTACTTCATTATTTTATTAGATGTCTTGTGTTAGTAGTATTTCAATTAGTTCATATCTTCCTCGAATGTGTTGTTATTGTGGAGAATGGATAAGCTCATGGTTGCCTCTATTTTGTTCTCTATGCCTCCGTCTGTTGCCTTATTCTCTTGTGAAGTTTAAATTTTTCAAGTGGAACTTTTGTTTGTTTGAAAAAAAACTAGTACGGTATATAGTCTAAGCATGCTTTTTACATATTCAGTTTTATAACCCAAGCATGATTTTAGAATATTTAGTTTTCTTTTGAGTTACCAACCGATGATTTTCTTTTTTTACTTAACTCCTTATTTTTAATTATATTATTATATATAGAGTTGCGAGTTTTGTTAAGATAATTCATGCCTCGCCCTTTAAGTATGAATATTAGCCTCGTTGTATATCTTTTTGTATGGGATACCAGCCTTGAGTCCATGAGACTCTACCCTTGCATTGGGAGTTAGATTGAAACCTAACACCGCCATCAAGTCAATCTTGATCAAATATAGGGAAGACGGAAGTTGAAATATAGGAAACAAAGTTGATATACAAGTTTTTATACATTGGTATACAATTTTTGTATACCTTGCAAAGAAGTCGACATACACCCCTATACATTCACTGTATACAAATGAAGCAGAATCGAAAATGCGCTAAAAAGGGACCCAAATGGTGCAGCCCTCTTATTTTAGTATTTAGTATAGGTGGAAGAATAGGCCACACCCACTTTTGAACCATCTTTTAAAATAGGACAAATTTCAAGATTTGGAATTTGGGCCAAAGGGCCCAAGTTCAAATATTCATTTCCTTTGTTCTTATCTATTGCTATTTTATTTGACTAACACTTTATGGTTATATTTGATTAATTTCCAAAGATAGCCATTTCTCTTTTGCATTAGAAAAAATATGAAGATTTGTTTAATACATGTAACACCCCGTATCGTAAAAAGACCAAAAAAATCAGTTTTTCAGAAATCTGCAGGTGCAATCGACGGTTACCCTCGACGGACCATAGCCTGACCCATGGCCCGTGCTACACATCCATCGATTGTGACTGAAACTTCCCCAAAAAAACTCAGCCTAAAAAATTTGACTAAGTGTCGAACGATGGACGGACCTACGGTCCGTAGTCTGTGTTCGTCGATCAACACCCCATTTACCCACTCTCTAAAAAGAACCATGATTGACCAGCACGGTCCGTAGATGGACCCAGACTGTAGGTATGACCGTGGGTGGAAATTAGCAGACAGTTAGGGGGAAATTGAAGTAGGGTCAACTTCAAATGATCGTAAATCTTAGCATAAATTGAATTAGGTGTCACATAACATACCAAAGATATATAATTGAATTAGCTTTCCATAGCCACCGACCTTGTTAAAATCTGATCTCTGAATAAAAAGTTATGCCCGTTTTAGTAAAGACCTAACCTATGGACCCAAACGACAGACCGTTAGTCCAGGTCATCGTTTGGCCCGACAAAAATTAACTTAGGGGTCTTTTGGTCTTTTCCTACTTCGTTTAAACCCTAAAATACATTCTTTTGACCTTAAATCATCAGATTTTAGTCAGTTTAAGCCTAGAAACATAACTAAAACTTACCTAAGTTAAATCATTAATCAAAAACTTAGAAAACTAGAAGCAAGAAAAGAGAAAAAGGTCAATACCTCTAGTTCAAGAACGCATAAAGGTTCCAACAGTTCCAGCCTCAAAATCTAAATATTTTTCCGTGGATTTAATCACTAGTTATGTGAGATTTCACAAGTGGGTTCCTTTTACCATTAGCTCCCTAGTTTTCAGTTAAATTCTTTATTCTTATATCATAATTAGACCTAGTTTTTCTAGAACTTCAACAGAACTTCATGAATTAATACGTTATATGTTCAAAATCAGATATCCATGTTATTATTCAGTTTACCGCATGAATTTCAGAACCCTAGTTATGTATATCTTTAGTTTTGAATTACACATTCTAGGTTATATATTTCAGTTACTTCAGGTATATATGCCTTAGTTATAAATGCATAATTACCAGATAAATTGTTGCATTCTCATTTTGCATGTTCAGTTTTGAGCTATCTAGTATTTCATAAACTCAGCCATAATTAGTTAATTACATAATTCATTGGGAGTATCATAACACCGAGTTGGACTAGGGTTCAGCCTACCCAATTAGTCCCAGAACTACTAGCCAAGTAGGTTTTAAGTCCCCTCTGTGGGAATTAGTTTAGTGGTCACGCCAGCCTGCCTTCATACCTCTGCAGGGTATATTCGGTCCTCTCGATGGGGCGTATACATAAGGCTCCAAATTAAGCTCATGTGGTTTTATTGTCGGTTATTAGTAGCTCCCACAGATTAGTCAGACTCTATGCATTGACCATATTCACAGTTCAGCTGTCATTTAGTCTCAACATGTTATAAATTTGGTCATTGCATCCAGTTAGCTCAGAATTCAGTAATCCTGTTCAGATTATTATACTTGCTTTTGTGCTAATTCAATTATGATTTATTTCAGCTTTACTCTATCCTACATGCTCAGTACCTTCAAGTACTGACGCATACGTGTACTACATCTTCTCATGATATAATTCCAGGTTCTCAGCATCCAGATAGCGCTTAGGTCGATTTTTGATCTCCAGTTCAGCAGATTCTGTGGTGAATACTCATTCTCTGAGGACAATAGTCATGAGTTCATTTCAGTCTTTTAGTCATTTAGTTTCAGGTTTTGCAAGACTTAGTTGGGGCTTGTCCTATCATTTGTGGTCAGTTAGAGGCTTATTTCATACATAGTTAGCTTCAGCTTAGTATTGAGTTAATAACTTCCTTGTATTAAACTTGTCAGCATTTCAAATATTTCAGTTATAAAATATGGGTATTCCCCTTCTTTTAATTTTAAATTATGATTTAGCTTCCGCATTAGTTATTTCCTTTAGTATGCTCATTTTTCATGCAAACAGGGTTAGCTTGAGATCACTTATGGTCCTAGGTCCCGTGTCTGCGTCTCGAGGGTAGCTTGGGGCGTGACAAACTTGGTATTAGAGCCCTAGGTTTAAGAGTCCTAGGATGTCTGAAAATATGCACTATGTATAGTCCTTTTCATGGGTGTGATGTGGACCACATCTAATGAGCGGGAGACTACAAAGTGTTCTAGGAAAACTTCACTTTCTTATTACTCTACCGTGCGTAAGGTATGATCTTATTCCACTCTAACTTGAAGTTGTACGTTTTGGATCATGCCTTCTCGTAGATCTAACGCTAGGAATGCGAATGCCAGAAATATAAATGCAGCTCCTCCAGTCCCATATCAGAAAGTCTCCAACGTTGAGTTAACGAATGCCATATAGATGTTAGCTCAGAGTATGACCTACTAGAAGAATTGGGTTCAAGCTACTATGAATGAAAATGGTGGATCAGTAGCAGCCAGGGTCTATGACTTTGTTAGGATTAATGCGCCTGAGTTCTTAGGATCACACACTAGTGAGGATCCTCAGAATTTCTTTGACGGGATTATGAAGATATTTGAGGTGATGCAGGTTACTGGGAATGATCGGGTTGAGTTGGCATCATACCGTTTGAAGGATGTTTCTCATATCTGGTACACTAAGTGTATGAAAAATAGGGGTACAGATGCAGCTCCTATCACTTGGGATTGCTTTAGTGAGACCTTTCTGGACATCTTTTTACCAATAGAGTTGAGAGAAGCAAAATCCCAAGAAATTCATGAAATTAAGGCATGGTAACATGACAGTTCAAGAGTATGGACTCGAGTTTAACCAACTTCATAGATATTCTCCTCACATGGTTGCTTATTCCAGGGCTTAGATGTGTAAGTTCTTGTATGGAGTGTCAGATTTGGTGAAAATAGTGTGCAGAAATTCTATGTTATCGGGAGATATGAATATCTCTAGGCTTATGACTCATGCTCAACAAGTTGAGGGTGATAAGATTATGGAACATGCCAAGGAGAATAAGAAGGTTAGGATTGGGAACTATGACTATTCTCAGCAGCAATAACGTAGTGGAAATCGCTCGCAGAGTCGGCAGAAGGTTTCATCCCCAGCCCCTTCATCAACTAGTGTTCCATCCTCCGAGAACAGGTTTGACCAGAAGGTTACAACAGCAGGCTCTAAGTCTCAAGGAAGTGTTTCAGGCACCAAGACTTACCCCACTTTCCCTAAGTGTAGTAAGAACCATACAGGAGAGTGCCTTGCAGGAAAGGAAGGATGTTTTGGGTGTGGTCATCACAAGTTGAGGGATTGTCCTTCTAGAAAGGGTCAAGGAGGAGGAAATGGTATAGATCAGTCTACAACTTCATCAGCACCAGATAGTCTCCCGACTCAGCAGGGTGACTCATCTAGTACAGGTGGCAATCAACGCCAGAACAGGTTGTGCTAGACCAAGATATTTACTTGGAGAACCGGTAAATACTTCTGCTACGCAAAAAGGTTGTGATGAGAAACGCTTAATTTTTTGCGCTCTTGCAACGAGTAAACGATCCGAAGTATGCTCTTCAGGCTCACCAGGATTAGGGAGGTTCTCCTGATGTAGTTACTGGTAAGTTACGAGTCTTTGACCTTGATATGTATGCATTTTTAGATCCAGGGGGTACATTTTTTGTAACTCCTTACATAGAAGTTCAATTTAATGTCAGTCCTTAATCTCTCTCAGAATCATTCTCAGTCTCTACTCCAATCAGTGACCCAGTTATAGCTAGATGGGTATAAAGAAATTGACCTGTCACAGTCTCTCAAAACGTCACCTCAGCAGATCTGGTAGAGTTAGAAATGGAAGACTTCGATGTCATTCTAGGAATGGATTGGTAACATTCATATTATGCTTCAGTAAATTCTAGAACTAGGATTGTTCGTTTTCAGTTTCCAGACGAACCAATCTTAGAATGGAAGGGTATATGGGTCGATTTATTTCTTACCTTAAGGTAATAAAGATGTTATTTTTAGGGTTATCTCTATCATCTAGTTCGGGTTAAGGATTCTAGCTCTGAAACCCCAACTCTTGAGTTAGTTCAAGTAGTCAGTGAGTTTTCAGAAGTGTTTCCAGAAGATCTTCCCGAAGTTCCTCCCGAAAGGCAAATCGACTTCGAAATTGATTTCCTTCCAAATACCCAACCTAGTTCTATTCCTCCTTGTAGAATGGCTCTATAAGAGCTTAAGGAATTGAAAGAGTTGTTGAAAGACCTTCTAGATAAGGGTTTCATCAGACCTAGTATTTATCAATGGGGTGCACTAGTGTTTGTTCGTAAAGAAGAAAGATGGTTCTCTCAGAATGTGCATTGACTATAGACAGTTGAACAAGGTAAAAATCAAGAATAAGTATCCTATCACAAGGATTGATGACTTGTTTGACCAATTCCTGGGTGCTAGCCATTTCTCAAAGATAGACCTCAAATCAGGTTATAATTAGCTCAGAGTCAGAGATAGTGACATTCCGAAAAAATCCTTCAAAACTCGGTATGGTCATTATAAATTTGTAGTTATGTTATTTGGACTAACCAATGCTCCTGCAACTTTCATGGGTTTGATAAACAGAGTGTTCAGACAGTACTTGGACTTGCTCATTATCGTCTTTATTGATGATATCCTCATTTACTCTTGGAATGAGAAAGAATATGCATGACTTTTGAGAGTTGTTCTGTAGACTCTCAAAGATCGCCAGTTATTCGCTAAGTTTAGCAAATGTGAGTTCTGGTTTCAATTTGTTGCTTTCCTTGGTCACATTGTATCTAGCGAAAGGATCCGAGTAGATTCACAAAAGATAGAAGCCGTGAAACAATGGCCCATACCTACCTCTGCTACATATATCAGAAGTTTATTAAGTCTAGAGGGATATTATAGAAGGTTCGTGGAAGAATTCTCATCCATAGCCTCACCATTGACTATGTCAAGTTTTAATGATCAGATGATTGTGAGAAAAGCTTTGCAGAATTGAAAACTAGATTGACTACAACTGCTGTCTTGACTCTACCAGAGGGTTTAGATGGTTATGTGATCTATTGTGATGCATCCAGAGTTTGCCTTGGTAGTGTGTTGATGCAACGAGATAAGGTTATAGCTTATGCTTCTAGACAACTTAAGGTGCATGAGAAAAACTATCCAACTCATAACCTCGAGCTCACAACAGTGGTGTTTGCACTCAAGATCTGGAGACAGTACTTGTATGGTGTTCATGTAGATGTGTTCACTGATCATAAGAGCCTTCAGTATGTGTTCACCCAGAAAGAGTTGAATCTTCGCCAGAGGAGATGACTTGAGTTCTTTAAGGATTATGATATGAGTGTGCATTATCATTCTGGTAGGGTGAATGTAATAGCAGACACTCTTGGTAGACTATATAATGGGTAGTGTAGCCCATGTTGAGGAAGAAAGGAGGGAGCTAGTGAAGGATATTCACAGGCTTGCTCGCCTTAGGAATTTGCCTTATGAGCATATCAGACAGTGGTGTAATAGTTCAAAATGGGGCAGAATCTTCTTTGGTAGTGGAGGTTAAGGAAAAACAAGACAGAGATCCCATCTTTCTTGAACTTAAGGGTGCAGTCCATAATCAGGGAGTGGAGGTTTTCTCCAAAGGGGGAGTGTTGTACAAACAAGGGTGTATGACTCAAGAGATCGACATTTCGACTTGGAAGTGGGAAGCGATCAGTATGGATTTCATCACAAGGTTACCGCGTACTCATAGACATCATGACTCTATTTAGGTGATAGTTGATAGGATAACTAAGTTTCTCGCTTTTTGGCGGTCAAGACTACAGATTCGGCAGACTATGCCAAGCTTTACGTTAATGAGATTATGAGGTTACATGGGGTTCCCTTTTCTATCATCATAGATAGAGGTCCTCAGTTTACCTGTCATTTGTGGAAGTCATTTCAGAAGGGTCTTGGTATTCAACTTAACCTTAGTACAACATTTCATCTACAAATGGATGGACAGGCAGAGCGTACCATTCAGACCCTAGAGGATATGTTGAGAGCTTGTGTGATCGATTTAAAGGGTAGTTGGGATGACACCTTCCTCTGATTGAGTTCGCCTACAACAATAGCTACCATTCCAGCATTTAGATGGCCCTTATGAGGCTTTGTATGGACGAAGATGTAGATCTCCTGTTGGTTGGTTTGAAGTAGGTGAAGCAGTTTTGATTGGGCCAGATTCAGTCCTTTATGCGATAGAGAATGTGCAACTATTAGAGATAGACTTAAGAAAACCCAAAGTCGTCAGAAATCTTATGCAGGTGTAAGGAGAAGGGAACTAGAGTTCCAAGTTGATGATTGGTTTTTACTGAAAGTCTCACCTATAGATTGGGTGATGAGATTTGGAAAGAAAGGGAAGCTCAGTCCTAGATATGTAGGCCTGTACAAGATCTTGAAAAGGGTTGGCAAGGTGGAATATGAGTTAGAGTTGCTAGCAGAATTAGCAGCAGTGCATCGGGTCTTCCACATCTCACTCTTGAAGAAATGTGTAGGTGATCCAGCCTCTATAGTGCCATTAGAGAGTGTGGCAGTGAAAGATAGGATTTCTCATGAGGATGTACCAATTGATATTCTTGACCGTTTGGTTAGAAAATTGAGAAACAAAGAAGTCGCTTAATTCAAAGTTTTGTGGAGGATTCATTCCATAGAGGGAGCGACTTGGGAAGCAGAATCAGCCATGAGCCAAGTATGTACACCTCTTTCCTGCCGATTCCACTCCAGGTTGAGGTAATAGTTCCTCTTCAGTTTTACAGCATTCATAAGTGAATTCAGTCTTAGAATTATGTTTCCTTAGTTTGTACTTGCATTTTCAGCGTATTTGCATGTTCTTGGAACTCAATTCAGTCAGAAACTCAGTTCTCAATGTTTAGTAGTACAGTTTGCAGCTCTCTCCCTCTATTTCAGCTAGTTTAGTCTTATTTGAGGACGAATGTTCCCAAGGGGGAGATAATGTAATACCATGTGTCCAAAAAAGACCATTTTTTTGAAATCTGCAGGTGCAATCAACGGTTACCATTTACGGACCGTAGCTTGACCCACGACCTGTGCGGCACATCCGTTTATTGTGATTGAAACTTCCCCAAAAAAACTCAACCCAGAAAATTTGACTCTATGTCGAACGATGGACGGACCTACGGTCCGTAGGTTAGACTATAGTCCATAGTCTGTATACGGCGATCAACACCCCACTTATCCACTCTCTGATAAGAACCACGATTGAACAACACGGTCCGTAGATGGACCGACGGACCGTAGGTATGACCGTGGGTTGAAATTAGCAGACAGTTAGGGGGAAATTGCAGTTGGGTCAACTTTAAATGATCATATATCTTAGCACAATATGAATTATGTGTCCCTTGAAAAACAAAAAGATAGATAATTGAATTATCTTTCTATAGCCACTGACCTTGCTAAAATCATACCTCAGAGTAAAAAGTTATGCCCATTGTAGTGTCCAACAGATCCAACCTACGGACCGTCGATTGAACGATGGACCGTCAGTCCAGGTCGTCATTTGGTCCGACAACAATTAACTTAGGGGTCTTTTGGTCTTTTCATACTTCATTTAAACCCTAAGATACGTCGTTTTGACCTTAAATCATCAGATTTTAGTCAGTTTAAGAGTAGAAACATAACTAAAACTTATCTAAGTCAAATCATTAATCAAACAGTACGAAAATTAAAAGAACAAAGGAGAAAAAGGTCAAGAACCCAACTAAAATTGTGTTCTCTTAAAATGACTTTGTCTGACTCATGTATTTATGAAGAATATAAGATAAGGAAGAATTTAGAGAGATTCAAAATAATCTCTCTCTCTCTCTCTCTCTCTCTCTCTCTCTCTATATATATATATATATATATGAGTAAATAGTATCAATAGTTTTCTAATTAAGGGGTTCATCCATCTTTGGATAATTCCATCAATAGATTTAATGTATTTCTATATCTTATCTCTAGCTAATTTGAATGTATGCAATATATGATTATGAAGTAGAGAGATTGTATTAATTGTTTTTCCTTAAAAAGTTACTATTTATGAATCAATTTAAATTAGCATAATACGTAAAAGTGACATTTAACTTGGCCTCATTTCACATTTTTGTCGTCCAACTTTTGTTGTGCAGAAGTAGACACTTAACCTTGTATAAAGTAGACATGTATCCAGTTACATACTTCTATTCACTTGTTTCGAACCATAATTTTAGATATGCCAATAGTGGTAGCATTTTTCTCATAGTTGCATGCTATACGATTATTGTTACTCCTACTAAACATCACATTACATAGTTATTGTTATCGCTCCTGTTTTCGAAATGCATTTTTATGTTTTCGGAATTCTATTTCATATATTCAATGCTATTTGCTATGTCCTCTTAACTTTTGTGTTTTCCTTTTAGCTACTTTGATGTGCATTACTTGCGTCGAAGATCTTTTGGTAATAGTCTTCTACCTCCACGAGGTAGAAGTATGATCTAAGTACACTCTATCATCCTCATACCTCGTTGTGGTACTGCACTGAGTTTGTTATTATTGTTGGCTCTATGCGAAGATGGATTATATGGATGTATAATTGTCGTTTCTTGATTATTCAAAATGGACAAGTAAAAAAGTACAAGCAAAAAAGGAGAAGTGGATAAGTAATTAGGGACAGAGGGAGTATTACAATATGCGATGCTTTAAACTACCGCCAAGCCTATCCCAAGGACAATGCTTGAATACATCCTGAAATTATGTAACATACACTACGCATCGGTACTTTGAATGTACTCAGAATGCACGATATAGATAACAGCCGAAAAAATATATAGGTTGAACAAAAGATATCTTAGCAATGATATAAGTGACAAAAATTGAACTAAATACAATGACCAAGTATTGATTATGAACACAACGTGCTAAGACTGAATATGGAAGTATAAACTGAAAAACTAGTCAAATGCACTAGATTCTACCTGTGGGAGATACTTTTAACCGACATAAAACCACATGAGCTAAATGTAAAGTCCGATGTATACCCCCATCAAGAGGACCTAATATACATTGGCAGGGGTATAAAGGCATGACTGAGTAATCACTAAATCTAATGCCCAATATAGGGTACTTATGAACGTACGGGTCATGTAGTTCAAGGACGATGAGGGTACACTTATCCCTAGTCCAACTCGGTGTTAAGTCTACTCCAAACTTGAAATGTATATGACACAACATAACTAGAATACTGGACAACTCAATATCTAACATGCAAATTTGAGAATGAAAATTTAAGTACTGACAGTATAACATTAACCAAAACATATCATGAAGTGAATCATCTCATACGACCAATTTTCCGCAACATAATCAAGTCACATAATCAATGAAATTATTGTTTTAACCCTAGTTATTTAGCAAATTCACATCATCAATTTACAATTCACTAATCTTATATGAATTAGCTCACCAATTCAATTACTCTCAATCATACAGTGGCATAAAGGTTCAATTAACTCAACGACAAGTCAAGAAGTCCACTGACCTTAATTAATCAAACAATCACTCCGAAATTTGAGCTTTCCCTTCCATCTACTCTTCAATTCAACACAATCTAATAGAAAATATAATTACAATAAGATTTTGCAATTGACAACAGCCATATCAAACATTTTGGAAAGTGGGGTCAAATCAACCTAAAAACCCGATTCCAAAAATGAAAAGTAAACCTAAAAATTAATGTGAAAATGTGTTAACCAAAGAATTTGGAAACCAAGGGTAAAAACCATTTCGACAATGGATTTGACTGAAGCCTTGGATTTAATTTATCAGAAACCTCACACCTTTTAAGATCAAAAATCAAGTTTAATAATCAAAATCATGAACTAATTCATAGGTAAAGGAATTAAGCAGTTAGAAATAATAAAGGAGCAAAAACAGAAACCAGAAAAATTACACAAGGTACAAAATTTTTGAATGGATCCTCGGGATTTGTTCGGAACTCTGAGTAGACAAATAAGATATGCTAACAAACTAAACTCGACGTACTAGACTCAATGGAACCATCAAAATATCAATTCAATGTCCTCTAGAAGAGAAACTTGTGAAAATCACAGACTTTAACACTCAAAAGGATGAAACTGAGATTGGAACCTCTTAAAAATCAACCAACACCTCACTAGGCCTAAAATCATCCCCTGAATCTAACGAAACCATTACAAGTCCAATTCGAGTATCCATACTGCGAACGTTGACCAAACTAAACCCATAGTATAATATTAACAACACTTCTAGTACAAGAGCTCAAATCCAAAAAACAACCCGAACCTGAAACTAATGACTAACCTAGACCAAATTTCACATTCCACTATAGATAAAATTGACAAAATTTTATTATGAGACTTGAAACTCTGATTGATACCAAAATATACTAAAAACTTTAGACCTTCCAACACTTAAAACTTCTTAAATCAAAACTTTCAAATCAAATTTCTAAATCAACACTACACACTGATAGGAAATGACTCGGGATAACTATTAGGAGGAGTAAAATAGAAATTTTATTAAAATTTTCAAAAATGACATTCCTAATCATTACACATCAAATATTGAAAAATTACATACATGAATGTTTTTATGCTTTAGATTCCACTTGACGATTAATGGTTTCACGCATATTAATCAAATAATTAGAACATGTGAATTTGTCAATGAATATGCCTGAAACTTCTACAGTTGCAGAATCAAAGTGATATTGATGATAAACTAAAAATTACCTTACTCCATTTCCTTTTTTATTATAATCATTATTTTCCTTTTTTTTTATTATGAGATAAGCTTCTATTAACCTTTTTATAAATTTCTAGACCACCATACATTCCTAAAGAACTAGGACGCCCTTAGTAGCCACACATGGAAGGTTAAGTACAGTAATATTTTGTCTTTGTTTGCTTGAGTTGAAATTCAAAATTTGTCTCGTTATCTTGATCGCAATATACATTATCATTATTATCCTCCTATGTAGTTTACCAAGTTCTTCACATAGTTTCAATAATCTTTGTTACAGAAATTTATAATGCTTCTCAAACTTAGTGTCTTTTTTGAAGAGCCTAGGAGAATGCATCATAATATTAATTTAATACCACGGTGGAAGACATCAAATCAACCTGTCCATAAAAGATCTGGTAAAAAACTCCCAAGTCATAGGAACTGCATCCGCACCCCTATTGTCCATCCACTGCGTGAACGATAAGTGAGCCACATCCTTAAGCTGGTAGGATGCAAACTCCACGCTTACTAGAGACTTGCATTACCCCAATGTTCTTATTGACCAAACTGCGACTTTAGAAACTCAGGCGAATTCATCCGAACAAAATCTCAAACCCTAGATGCAGCTAATCCACTGTAGTATCTATAGGATTTAGAGCCTGCTAATTTATCTGGTTAGTCACAGTTTGAGACAAGAGCTGAATCACATTCAGAAATATTGTATTCGTAACCTCACTATTTGGTACTTGAGGAATTGTGTTAACATTGCGTGCATTAGCATTCCATGTGCATGCTCTACGAGAAGGCATAATCTAAAACGTATAACGATAGATTAGAAAAGAGAAGTTGGATCATGCCCACACAAGATAAGAATTACAAATAAAGTGACATTTTTTCGTAAAACACTTTGTAGCCTCCCTTTCATAGATGTGGTGAACTTCACACCCATGAAAGAGACTCTACTTAGTGCGACTTTCAGACATCCTAGGACTCTTGAACCTAATGCTTGAGACCAAGTCTGTCACACCCAGAGGCTACTCCCGTAGTGTAACACGGTACTTAGGATCATAAGTGACCCCACGCTAACCCAGTAACTGGCATATATCAAGCATACTGAGAAACAACTAAATAAGAGATATACTATGTAGAAGCTAAATATATAATAGATAATTGAAATTGGTAATTACCCAACTAAACTGAATATATTAAAAATTTTAAGAGTTTAATGATACTGAACATTCACTGAAGGTTAAAGCTAAATATAAAACTATGTCTAAACAACCTCTACTAACTAGAGTTGTTGGGAGATGCTCCAAACTAACTCTAGCAATACTAAATATGTTAATAAAAGTCTGAATATGAAAACTTGTTTATTGTTCTCAAAGTATGAGGAATCACCATTGAAATGGCTGAATACGGATCATGTAACATCTTGCAACTCAATATAGCTAAGAATAAGGTAAGAAACTAAAAATAATCATTTTTGAATGAAAAGGAAAAATCTAAAAAATTTGTCTAAGTTAATAGTGAGTTTTGATCATTTTCAAATGACCATAACTTCTAGCTCAAGATGAGTTAAAGGTAGTTCTTGATATGGTTGGGAATACCTTGGAAGGATCTTTCCAACGCCATTGAGTTTGCATGATTTCGATATCGTATGGGTGAGTTATGCCTTTTGAAAGTTGAGTTGTTTGATTGAGAAATGTTTAAATCCGGATTTAAGGAAGGGTTAACTGGTATTTTCACCAATTATTTCCTATTTCATTTTTTGGGGTTTATTGGGGTAAAAACAAGTCTTAATTCAGTTTTGGAAAATCAGAACTACGCTCAGGGCTTGGAGAAGAGAGAAAAGAAGAGGAAGGTAGTAAAAATTCAATAATTTCGCCAAGAACGTCAAGCTTGCGGGTGAAATTCATCGAGGTTTATCCATATCAAGGTATGTGAGATAATTTAGTGTTGGGTCAGTTCACCCACACACCAAACTTATTTCAATTCAGTGATTTTCGAATTGCTTGAATGATAAAAGTGATGTTTTTGAAGAACATTTTCGAATTGCCCAGTTTCATCATTTAGACTGTTTGAGTACTTCTAAAGTGTATTAACACTCTCCAGTAATTCTAACAGCTTACAATAATTAATAAACACTCGGGAATCACCCAAAATGCTGATAATAATCTTGAATCCATAATTTCATTTGAGGAGAGTCAAGAGTTAAGTTCAAGGTTAAGATCAAATTCAAAGAAGTTGAGAGTGAAGTCTAAAAGTTAAGAAGCAAGTCAAAGTAAGTTCTAAAGGTTTTCAAGAGTCTTTATCAAACTTTAAACTTTGTTTTAGCGCTCATTTTGCAAGTAAGCAAAGAGTAAAAGATTTGAGTTCCTTTCTCAAAAATTATAAGGGAACTAAGTACTCCCTAAGAGTTACAAATATTTTCACATTTATAGCAAGAAGATAAGCTGAGACTTTCAATAGAGCCTTTGGGCTTGTTTTAGTAAAGAGGAAACCATGATTTACAAGAGAGGTTTTAAAGCTAAGTTTGAGAAATTACCTCAAACTAGAGAAGAAGTTGATTTTTTAAAACATATGAGCTCAGTATTTTTTGGAGTAGTATTGAGCAGTAATATGGGGACGTGAGTTCATATTAACTCAAGCCCATAAAACAATGTAGCCAACATGGACAGAAGAAGGGTCATACTTTTTAGATGTTTCTTCAGTGGTTTTTAGTATAGACTAGTGGTCCACTTAGTAGTTCAGGTTCTATACTGAGGCAAGGTATAGGACGGTCCTCTTACAACGTGAGATAAGACGTTGTACCATCATTTAGGTTGATAGTGATGGTTGTTGGTTAGAGAATCTTCGACAGAAACTATATTATTTCATATATAAGTTAAGTTGAGTTTGTTATTACATTTCTTTAACGAACTAAGTTGTTTACATTATTTTACAATCTTTGTGTATACTACATGTGTCTTACTGCTTTATATTGAGTTAAGTTAGTCTTGAGTTGAGCAAAGCCAAGGTAAGTGTTCCTTCTTACTCTTTTTCAAGATTAAGTTGTTTCAATTCCAACTTGCGTACTCATACATTCGATGTACTGATGCCATTTGACCTACATCTTATTATGATGCAGACGCAGGTAACCATGAGCGGTATCATCTAGCACCTTATTGATCCACTTGATCACTCAGAGTCAGTGGTGAACCTCCTTGCATTCCAGAGGAAACTTTTATTCGCTTTTATTCGTTCTTTAATAGGATGTTGTGGGGTTTGTCCCAACATCCATATTAGTAATATACAGGCTTCACAGATAGTCAAACAGCTAGTTATGTGTCTCTTATCTTTGTACGGCAGATCTTTTGCTATGAGACTTAAGTTGCCAATTTGGCCAGATTATATTTCTTTAAGTTATTATATGAATTTTTTTTATATAGTTAAGTCTTCCGCAGAGTTAAGTGAGTAAGACGAAGAGTTCGCTCAAGGCCATCAATGGTCTTTGGGTGCCAGTTCGGCCCAGGGTGTAGGCCTGGGCATGACAGATAAGAACTAATCTTTGTGATGTGGATGTTGAATGCCTGAACTTACATCATGAAATGATTGACACAGAGTATGCGCCAGTGCTTGGAATGTACTCAACATACACGATACAAATAATAGGTGAAAAAATATATAGGTTGAACAAAAGATATCTTAACAATGACACAATCTGAACAAAACATAAATACGATTTATAAGTGACAAAAATTGAACGGAATACAATGACCAAGTATTGATTAAGAAAACAACATGATGAGACTGAATAGTGAAGGATAAAATGAAAATCTTGTCAAATGCACTGAGTCTAACTGTGGGAGATACTTTTACCAACATAAAACCACGTGAGTTAAATGCAAATGGACCAAAAATCAACTTTTCAGAAATTACAGGTGCAATCGAAGGTCACCATCGACGGACCGTAGTCTGATGTACAACCTGTATTGCAGGCCCGTAGATTGTCACTGCAGCCCCTCCTAAACTTAGTTCAGACTAAGTCTAGAAAGATAACTAGAACTTATCTAAGTCAAAATCATAAATCAAAACTTAGAAAATTAGAAGCAAGAGAGGAGTAAAAGCCCTAGTTCCAGAACGCAACAAGGTTCCACTAGTTCCAGTCCCAAAATCTAAAGATTTCTCCCTAGATTTCATCACCAGGTTTGTAGGATTTCACTAGTGGGTTTCTTCCACCCATTAGGTCCTTAGTTTTCAGTCAGTTCTTGATTCTCTTATCATGAATAGACCCAGGGTTTCTAAAATTATAGCAGAGTATCATAAATTAGTTAGATATATGTTCCAAAATAAATTGTAAAGTTATTATTCAGTTGATCGTATGAATTTAGAACCCTAGCTATGTATTTCTTTAGTTCTTGAATTACATATGTTAGATCAGATATTTCAGTTACTTCAGATATACATGCCTCAGTTATTAATGCATAATTATCAGATTAATTGTTGCATTCTCAGTTTGTATGTTCAGTTTTGAGCTATCCAGTATTTACAGAAATTCAGTCATAATGTCTTAATCACTTCATTCAACGGGAGTAGGATAATACCGAGTTGGACTAGGGTTCACGGTACCCAAATAGTCCCAGAACTACTATGCAAGTTGGTTGCAAATTTCCTCTGTGGGCATCAGTTTAGTGATCACGCCAACATGCCATTATACCTCTTGCAGGGTATATTGGGTCCTCTTTATGGGGCGTATGCATCGAACTCTACATTAAGCTCATATGGTTTTATTATTGGTTATTAGTAGTTGTCACAGTTCAGTAAGACTCTATTTCATTGACCATATTTAAAGTTCAGTTAGTTTTCAGTCTCAACATGTTATAAATTTTGTCATTGCATCCATTAGTTCAGAATTCAGTATATCATGTTCAGAATATTATTCTTACTTTTGTGCTTGTTCAGTTAAGTTTTATTTCAGTTTTACTCTATTCTACATGCTCAGTACCTTTCAAGTATTGACGCATACATGGGCTTCATTTTGTCGTGATGTAGGTCCACGATCTCAACATCCAAATCATGCGTATGGCGATTTTCGACCTCCAGTTCAGAAGGATCAGTGGTGAGTCCTCATTCTCTGAGGACAACAGTCATGAGTTTCTTTTCAGTACTTTTAGTCCATTAGTTTCTGTTTTTGCTAGACTTAGCTGGGGCATATCCTAACATTTCTAGCCAGTTAGAGGCTTATTTCAGCCATAGTTAGTTTCAGTTTAGTATTGAGTGAATAACTTATTTGTATTAAACTCTTCAGTTTTCATATATCTCTGTTTTAGCATAATTGTATTCCCCATCTTTTAATATTTATTATGATTTAGCTTCTGCATAAGTTTATTATCCTTAGTATGCTCATGACATGCCTTGAGGGTTATCTTGGGATCACTTGTGGTCCTAGGTACCGTGTCCGCGTCTCGGGGGTAGCTCGGGGCGTGACATTACTCAACTCAAAACTCAAGTCTTAAAACAAGTTTAAAGCATTTGCAAGAGTCTTTTTAAAATAGAGTTCATGCAAAATTATGGTCGTGAATGACACAATTCAAGGTTTTTAATAACCATGTATAGAACTCAATACTTGGGACTCAAGAACTTCAATGATACTACTCATTTCAAGAACACTCAATTCAGAGGGTTCATGCAAAATTATGAGCATGAACCACTCAACTCAAGGACTCAAAAATACTTCTAATTTCAAGACTGCTTGACTTATAGGGTTCATACGGGGTTATGGGAATGAAATACTCAACTCAAGGACTTCATGGATAATATGTTATAGTCACATGAATAGGATATAACATTAAAAGGATTATGAACTCAATACTTAGAACTTAAAGATACTGATTCGCTCAAAGATGCTCAATTTATGGAGTTCATGCAGAATTTATGGGCATAAATGACTCAAAAAGAGGGTCGACCTAACAACATGGAACTCATGTATACAAATCTTTCCATTCTCATACTTAATTTGTCAAAACTTAGTTGAATAAATAGATGATCTCAAATTATTCACAATTGAACTCAAAAACTTTCTTGAACTCTACTCTTAACTCTCTCTTGAATGTCAATTATGAATTCAAGTTTTATGGTCAATAATATGAAGGATTTTGTGATGATAAAGTAGACTCATGAATATATTCTCTTCATCCTCATACTCACTTGCTCGAGTCTTGAAACAAGTTATCAGAAGATGTAGAAGACTCCTAAAAAAGACTCAAAAAGACTATTGTATGCTTGAGTAGGTCTTCCGCTTGTAGTTAATCAGGATGAGGCTTCACTTAGGGACCAACAATGGTTGTCGAGTACGGACCACGTCTAGGGTGTAGACTCAGATCGTAATAGCTTAGGGCTTAAGTCTTACAAAACTAAGCCCAACACGTGAGTCTTAAGATGTTTTTTTAGATCGCCGCACTAGGGTGTGCCCCGAGAAGAGTCCCAAAAGATTCTTTTAAAACATTGTTTTTGAATATTAGCTTAGAAACTTTACTCTCTAGAGTTTTGGGGTTTTGAATTTTTTTGTAATTGACAATCGAATGTTCAATTCAAAGTGGGTGTTGAAGATTATTGCTAATTATTAACACTTTGATGGATAAAAATATAATTGTTACAATTTCTTTCCCTTTTATCATATTTCATTAAAACCTCAATTCTAGGGTTGTGATTATGGAGTTGGGTGTTAATTTAATTTAGTACTTCTAGTGTCTTGCTATATTTTTTTATTAATTATTCATGGATTTAAGATATTTAGCATGTGTTCAATCAATGGGTTAATATTGCAAGCTTAATCCTAGCTTAGATCTTCGATTGATGCTCAAAAAGGATTAATTGAAGTAGGTAAAAATTAATACTTGCATATTCAATTTGATTTTTGTAGTTTTCTCAAAAGAGAAGTTGTAGTTTTGATTCTAACTACAGATTCTGCTAGAATGTGAGATTATAGTAAGGTATTGAGTTTGTTTGTTTTTTACGTTGATGAACCTGAAAGAAGATTCTATGATATGAGGCATTGAGATCGAAAGAAGATTGGTGTGATTGACGATTACCCAACGTATCCATGTTTATCTAGGATTATTGAGCAAGCACTTGTACCCCTATTTGATATTGGTACCAACTCCCACACCCGTAGACCGTCTTTTACTTGCTTAAACTTTGTTGTTATAGTTGAATTGTGATAATTAATTCCAAAATTCTTTTCTTAAATTTGGTGGAATGATCTACCCATTTATCATAATTGCTAGAATAAATTAGTTTGCATCTTTAATTTCATCATTGAATTCTTCAATTTAGATCATTTCCTTTGAGATTCGACCGTTCCTCTATTATTGAATATTTATATTGCTGGCGATCACTTATTCACTTAATCGTTTTTTGAGTAATTTGTCTGTTATCAGTCACTATAAATTGACAAATTTGATTAACTTTCTTAAAGAAAACATAATATAATTAATGTTTCTCTCAGTTGAGAGATTTTCAAAACTTTTATTTTTTGAAGTTCCTCCAAAATTAAATCTAAATACATCATATATGTAAATACCCTAAGGAAAAACTAATTTATAATCAAATGAAAACACACGTCAAGAAAAATTGAAAACTGGAAATCACTGCAACCAACTATCTATACAAACTCGTGCATTAAATCGATTCTTGATGATGGAAAGTAATGAATCTCTAGTGTCCTCATCTTTTAGCCTCCCTCTCAATCTTCTAAGAATCCAAAGTCCCCTCAAAATAATATTTGCGATGTTTATACTATTTAAATGTATTTTCGGACCAAGCTACTCTTAATAGGTGAGATAGGAAATGTATTCAAAATAAACAAGTTGCTACGGGCTTAAATAGCGGTAGACTGATTTTACAAGAAAGCATAATACCTCTTTTTTTCCTGTCGCTATAGGCTCCAAATTATTTTTCTCAGCATCAATTTTTCAATACATACTTGGTCCTCAAACTCTGAACTCATTCTAGATTAAATTTCTTAGATTTTTTCTCAGACATCAAAATATTTGTTTTTGCGCCAAAACTGCTCTGTTTATCGAAATTATATCCTACACAACAGAACACATTTAATACTCTCTTTATTTTAGTAACTTAATCTTTTCGTTATAAGTCATATTTTAATTGCTTAGTTTTCTTTAATCACTTTCTATATCACAGTGAGGAATTTCTCTACTTGTATAATAATTTACCTCAGTAGATTTAAGTGTTAGCGAGATATTCCTTTTAAGTTTTACAATAGGATTGACAATTTTGTAATTATATATATTTTTGTGACTAAACTTTGATTGCTATTTCAAAAGATAGAGTTTTAAGCCAAAAATGTCTCATTAATCTACTTGACCTTCAAAGAATATCTTAGCATATTCAATTCCCAATATTGGATCAAATCAGCTGAGTTGGTTGGTTTTGTCGTATGTTTTTCATAGTCATTATTGGTTTTAGGTCCTTTTTATTTGTTTAACAAAGATGGGTGAGTAAATATGCATATAATTATATTTAAAAGATTATAATAAACACATCCTTTAAATACAGGTTAATTTTGACTAAATATCTTGAAAAGGGACCATCCTAGTAATTGTTTGAATTATAAAACCATAAGGAACCATTTATCTGCCTCATTCATCTTCCTCATTCATCTGTGCCGTTTGTCACATCTACCATGGAAGAAGAGGAAAACCTCCCTTCCCAAATAAATCAGTTTGCTAATGAATTCCTTGATATATTTGAAAAAGAAGTAGGACCGCTATTCTCTAGCTTTTTAGAGGCTACCAAGGAGTTCCATTAGTGACTCGTAGACAGGCTCTGGCCTTTGTCACCTTGATACTATTGAAGTTTCTCATTTCCAATTCAGGTATGTTTCAAAATGAATATCTGATTTAATCCTTTTGTTAGCTAGGGGTTCATATTGAAAAAAAGGGTTGATTGATCGGAGCTTCAACATGATCTTTGGTTCTACTAGTTAGACACATAGATCTGATTGAAGATTATCTCAATTTCAAACCTATTTACAAATTTTGGCCCTTTGTGATCACTAGGGAAATCTTAAACAATAATTTCCCAAGGGATGCATGGCTACCATGAGGATGATTGGATTCCACAAGCGAGTGGAAGATGATGATGATGAAGAGAAGATGTGCATATAGTGCACAAAAACTTTTCTAGTTTTCCAGATCGTTTTAGCTAGTTGTAAATACACCAATCAGAGATTTAGGAGACCAAGCTTTTCTTTTGAGGTGCTAATGCTTCTCTTTCGAGATCCAAGGCTTGGTGCAACGGGATGAAGATACAGCAAGTAATAAGGCTGAATGTTCGGGCTTGTTCTGCCTCTTCTATATCAACATTTCACTAGAACGACCAAATGTTATACATAGAAAATTGTTTTTACTATATTATTTGATATCTTTTTCATAAAAATATTTCATTATAGTAGTCAATTATGTATTTGGATTAGAAAATGTAAAATATTGACAGAAATTACATGGAATCTGATTTGCTATAAAAATGTCGTTATTTTTTTATTTGTTTGCTATGTTTCATGATGAATATAGAATTTCGTTTTTAATGTGCTTAGTCAATTACATAATGGATATATAATTATCGTCAATTAAAATGCTTGATGACTACAGGATGAATATAAAATAATAGTTATTTTCAATGTGCTTGATGACTTACATGATGAATATAAAATTTGGTTATTTTCAATGTACTTGATGAAGTACATGTTGAATATGAAATTCCAATTTTATCAATGTGTATAATGATTTCCATGATGAATACAAAATTATCTTTATTTTCAATGTAATTGATAAGTTGCCAAATGAATATACAATAATCGTTAATTTTGATGTGCTTGATGAGTTACATGATACATATAAAATTGTCATTATTTTCAATATGGTGATGAGTTACATAATAGATATAAAATTGTTGTTATTTTCGATGTGCTTTATGGATTACATGATGAACATTATACAATATTATCATTATTTTCAATGTGCTAGATGATTTACATGATAAATATAAAATTGTGACGGTTTTCAATGTGTTTGATGAGTTACATGATGAATAGCAATAAAGTTGTCATTATTTTCAATGTACTCAATGGGTTATACTATGAATATAAAATCATCGTTACTTTCAATGACTTTGATAAGTTACATGATGAATATACAATTATCATTATTTTCAATGTGTTTGTATATGTACACAATTAATTCTCTTTTTGACATTCATTTTCTTTCTTTCACTTTTTTTGGTGAATTAATGGTCAATTCTTGTTTCTCTCTGACAATTATAATGACAAAAGCACAAAAAGTTTGAATGAGACAAGAGATTGAGAAACAAAACTGCAATAGTCATTTTGATAAAGAGAATTACCATGTCCGATGGGGAGAAAATGACTTGGACTGATAGAACTCTATTAATTTGAATGTACAACGTGTAAAGAATATGATATTTATTATTAATTTGATTTGAAGAATGCTCAAATAGTATGATATTTAATATTTTTACTGAGATGCAAATCTACTTTACTAATAATTAAAGTTTCTTGAAGCTTGCAATGTCAACAAACTTTTTTACTTCACTATATATGCATATGCCCAAGAAATTATTTTCATTCAATTAGATTTGATGTTTGTTACATGCTAATGGAGGCAGAGCATGTGACACATTTTAATGCTATAAATTTTACTAGTCATGTGAAAAATCACTACTGTACTTCATTAACTTGTTTGGTATTCGTAAGCTTTTAGAAATTCGAAGCTTATGTGTGCATGAGTAATCTAAACTCGGATTACATAGATCGACGATAAAGCTTGATATATATGTTATGGATATATGTAGAATGAATTTGTATAAAAATGCAAGAGCATATCTCAAATGTCTCCATATATACGTGCTACTTGTAGTTGTCATTCTTGTTTGGTGTTTATAAGAGACATACAATGTTGTATTATTTTCATTGTATTTGTTGTATTTTAGTATAAGAGTGATATTAAGTGTAAATAATTATTGATTTTTTTAATTACATTTTAAAAGATCTTTTATAAATCCGAATCCTCCTTTTAGGTTGTTTATGCTATTAATGTCTATGATGACATGTTAGATAATATTTATAACAAGGTATTATTTTCAATTCATTATCTCGGGTTGTGATTCCTTTGGTGTGGAGGGTTTGGCTTGATCCGAAACATGTCGATTAATCCAAAAAGTTACAGTTGTTAGGGGGGACATGGATCGTACCCCTAACCAACAAATTACATCACAAAAAGTTTCAAAAAAACAGCGGGGAAGGATTTTCCTATACAATCTCTTTCTCTATCAAAGAATCAAATCATTTCTTACTCTACAATTTTCATATTTTTCCTCATGGAAGGTACTTGCCACTTATCTAGTCAAATTGAAGAGAACGCCAAGAGGAGAAATAAGTTTCATTTCATTAGTAGAGGACATATAGACAAAGTAATCAACCACCATATTAGCTTCTTGATAACAATGAAGTTGACCTTGCTAACACTTTTATTAGTATCATATATGATCTTTTTCAACTTTAGATTAGCAGTGTTCCTGTTTTTCAACATGTTAGTGATCACCAAGGAGTTCATTTGAATCGTGAAACTGTTCATTCCATTCTCCACACACTAGGACTGAACCTGTCCACTATTTCAAGATAACCCAACTAATAAATATTTGAGCATTTTGAATGACAGATCATGAACACTGCCTTTCTTCCTAACACTCCACTAATTATTAAAAAATTTTCTGATAGGACCAGGCAAATGAGATGTCGAAGGAGGAACAAATGAAATTCCACATATGAGTTGCAGCCTTCCCTTGTGTAAATGTGTGTTGAACAGAATCTATTACAGGTCACTGCAACAATAACATTCAAAATTTTAATGATTGCATTACAATGTATTTTCCCTTTGTATAGCCTCCAAGCAAGAAAGAAGATCTTAAAAAAATAGATATTCTTTATAAATACCTATAAATACCTTATGAGTAACTTTCTTGTATAAAATTTTTTATAGTTACCTTTTTTTAATGTGTAATATACATCGTTGGGTGGCCAGGTTAGAACCCCTAGTTTCGAAGCAGATGTGTTGTGCTACCCGGTACCTCACTTTGTCACCTCACTCCTTGACTTTTAGAAGACTCCATGACTTGATAATATTTTCGCATGTGTATATACTTTGTTATCGATAGTGAACCTAACAACTATTACCAACTTTTTGTGATTTCTTTTAAATTACATTAATCTATCATAAAGATTTCATTTCAATTGCAATATGAATATTGAACCATACGAGGATACTTCACATGTGTGTCCATGTTGATTTGCATTTAGCACCATAACCATATTTATGGTGATCGTGATATGAATTCTAACAATCAAATTCAAGAATATCACTCTTGAAATTCGAACGTTCAACTTAAATTAATTTTTTATTTAATTTTGCTGCGACACTATAAACTCTCTCATGTAAAGAGTTTCATTAATTTATTTGCATAAACAGAAACCTTTTATAAGTACATAACATCGCTCAATAGAATTTCTTTTTATGCTTTCGTACCCAAGGAGAACACCAAGATATTAGTTTGGATTCTATGAAATTAGAGATTTTCTTATAATATACTTATCAATTTTGTTAGCATTATCTCTAACGTGTTAACAAAAAATATTTAAAAGTAAGTAGTTTTCCTCAATAGAATTTCTGTTTCATTCTTTACATATATGCTATATAATATATAGAAATGTTAGAAATTACGAAATTAGCACTATAAGAGGGTTGTTAGGTGTTGCTTATGATATCATCGAGTCATTAAAGCATTGACTTAGTATTTATGATAACATCACTTTTAATCAGAGAGATTAATAAAATCCAAATGTATAGAGTTTGGACACACCATAATAGTACGTGAGAAATCCTTCACACTAATGTCATGTCGTTCATACTAATGTGACTCAATTATTTTCTAGTTTTGGAAATGAATAATTTAAATGGAAATAATTGCTTGTGGTGGCGCCACGTAGGCGAGCCTAGGGTTCTCTTTTATATAAATATACAATACTAGTAGTATAAATAATGTTTACATATCTAAGATGACATGTTAGTTTGGTTGAATCTTATAAAAATATTTAATAAATTAAATATTAAATAGTAAATCATCATATTAGTACATGAATCAATCACCATAAAGTCTCCTGAATATGTATTCTTTGTATTAATTTCATACTGGGGTAAAATTATGATTATTTTTGTTTTGTTCTTCTACCAATTGGGAATATAATGGTTAAATTTTCCCTTCATAAAAACAATCATACAGATCTATATCATATTATGTATATATATATATATATATATATATATATATAAATAAATATATATATATATATAT
>NC_028641.1:10329523-10346385 GCF_001406875.1 Solanum pennellii | reverse complement strand
CACACACACACACACACACACACATATATTTATATATATACACATAAATATATATATATATATATATATATATATATATATATATATATATACACACACACACACACACACACACACACATAAATATGTGTCAATGAGAATTACATTTACATAAATTTTATTACCACTAACTCTTTATGATGCAACTATATTTAACTCCCACTAATTATATTCATTATGGTTTTCTACTCCTACCTCTCATCCATAGTATTAAAAGGATTAATGTAATATTTAGTGTTTTAAAAGACTCTGTTGGGACTCACCTTTGGGTGGGATCCATCATATCACCACTTTTACATATCGTATCTTGAATTAGCTAAGGTTAAGCTAAGAAAAACAAGAAGAATCAAATTTGGAAATTAGTAAGGAAATCTGGAAAATTTCCAGATTTCAAAAGTAAGTTATGGTCATTTTCAAAAGACAATAACTCCCAGCTCAGAAAGAGTTTCGGTGAATTCTTTCTAAGGATGTAAAGCTTGTTGGAAGATCTTGTTAATGACACTAAGTTTGTGAATTTATGAGGTCACACTACAAGAAATTAAGGATTTAGCAACAACTTTTTAGCAACAACTATATTATTGTTGGCTTATATTGATAAATCGCAACAACTTAATTTTATTGTTGGTACATTTTTAAATTTTCAACAACAATATTTTAGTTGTTGTCAAATATGTTAGTATTGTTGCGATATTATATTGTTAATAATAATTAATATAATAAATTTTAAATATTAAAAAAATGCGACAAGGTTTTTGCAACAATAATTATATTGTTGCCCAACCTAAATAATGGCAATAAATTAATTAATTTGTTGCTATCTTAAAAATATTTGGCAACAATAATATTTTATTGTTGCTAATATATTTAATTTGACAATACATATACATTGTGGCAAAATAGATATTTTTTTAGTTTTCCGCGAATAGAATCGCGGGCTTTTTTATTTCTGCCAATTTTCTTTTGTAGAAGTTCACAAATTTTTATTTCTCTTTGCCAGAAGTAGCGCTTCTTCAGTTTTAGGGAAAACTGAAGCTAGGTTTTTTGGTTCACTGAAGATGAACATTGTTGGTGAAGTCTATCTCTGGCGAGTTTTCTTTCTGATTTAGTTTCTTTTCACAAAGTTTTGTTAATTCTTGCGTATGATTATCTAATGATTGAGTCTCCTAGGTTATTTTCTAAGATTTCAATTGCTTTGTTAAGGTTTTTTTTTCCCGTCTTTTTGCTGAGATTAGTGACAAAATTACTACTACTAGTTATTACTAGTACGATTGAGTAACAAAATTGCTATTACTGTTATTTGGGTGTTTTTGATTTATTTATTTGTGTGGTGCTGTGTGTTCCAAAGAAAAAAAACAAGACTTGTTTTGTTAGCACAACAAAAGAAAAGGTGTTCTGAAATTTGAACAAAGGCCTATCTGTATCTAACATTAAGAATTGTTAGAGTTTCTTGTGTATCTGGAGGGAAAATAGCCATGGCAAAGTATTGACTTCAAAGGGATTAAGAGACAGATACGTCAATAATTCTATACAATTCTATGATTTTCAAGACCTTCTCTGCTGTAGCTTAATGTGCTTGTCTTAAAATATCAAGTATGCTTTGTTATTTATTCATTGATTAATGTGTGTGCCTTATTTTTTCTGTTATGTGCATGATATGTTTAGTTACTGTATGATGTTGCCTTTTAAAATTTTACGGAATTAACTTTTTGACCAAATACTTGATCTAATGTTCCAGCTTCCGTTGAAAGTAGTTCACCATTATAGGTTCCCTAAGAATGATTTGAAGACATATAGCTCGAGATAGAAGTTTAAGGTTAACTCTTCGAGTACTTCAACAACTACAAATGTGATTAGAGCTGAACATAAATATTGTGGTACAGAATAGGGAATTGCGACATAGAAACTAAAAACTATTACCAAGCACACTATGATTTCTACGGGTTAAGAAACTTATACGCAGAGATGATGGAAGTAACATATTTTTGGATCTCCTCTGCAGTTTTTCACTATTATCGCAATCTTGATCGTCATCTTCGTCTTGTTTTGTCTCTTCTACACATAAAAGGAATGTTTGGGTAATACCTTTATGCACTAAGTCATTTTCAATCTTTTCACTATTGGATTTTGGTAGCAGAACATCCTCTAGTTCCAACATTGGAGGTTCTCTAAAGGTAGTCCATAAGCATAACATGTAAACAAACCATGCAGGAGCCATTATCCAGCCTGGTAAAGTTTCTTAGTTAAAAGTGATATTTAGGAACTTAAAGTTAGTTTGAAACAAGTAGGCAACAACTAGACAACATGCCATTCCAAGTGCACTTACACTTAAACCAATTGAAGCCTTCATTCGCAGGTGCAGAGGAACACAATCAGTGCACAAACCAAGCCCACAAAATAGACGTCCAACTAGAAGTAAGTATATCGAGTTGAAGTCATAAGCCAGTACATATAAGGTATTCCCGACAAGAAGGACCATGCTGCTGCACAAAATAGGCTTCATTTATGATTTATTTGACCATGAACGGAAAATAGACTGAAGAGAACACCTGAGCAACAACCATAGACCCAATTACAGCTCCACAAAGAGTTGTTGCGGCTCCAAGACTCATACAGTAGTCATCTATTGTTGGGACTATTATGTATGTGTTAACCATATACAAGAATGTATTTGGCAAATTTAGCAGAAGTGACATCAAGTGCTATCTCTCATTGGCAGCATGATCCTCAGAAAGAGTTGGTAGTTCTTCTGGTAAATTAAGTGCATGTTTTAGCAAATAGTAAAGGAAATCAGTTAAATTTGTTAGTCTATTCACTGCTTCATTAATAAAATCAATGATCGGGTCCTGAAAAGGCAGACCCGAGTGATCGTATATTAAAGTAAAGTTCCCTTTGTTGCCTTGGAGATTCGCAAGATTGCGAGATATGGTTCCAACTAGTGTTTTGGACGGCGAGAGGTGACAAGACTCTTTGTCTGCCTTCCCTTTTTTTTTTTTGAAAAAATTGTCACCATCACATTGACCCTCCTTTTCATCATTCATATTCCACAAGTCTCTTCTGAAACCCCAACTACTCTTCTTCATCACAAAATCTTGAATTCTGGCTATTGAGTCCTCTTCGAAATACCCTAAACAAAGTGAAATATTGCCTTCATGTGATACGAACCGATTCATCCTGTTGTATTTTAGGTTTTTTAGGACGGAATCGCTTATATCTTGTCTACAAATGCGCCTCCGCCAGCAGATGAGAATGTTCCCTTTCAATAACTCCCTTTTGTTCTTCTTCGTGATGCACTGAGTGAGGGGGAAATTGCAGAACAAGCATCTTTTCGAGTAGCTCTAGATGGGTTTGCGAATTGGAGTTCATATGATACTTTTCTCCCTATGTCCACTAATTCTTTTACAATGCCCCATATTGATGTTCCTGTCCCTTTACGTGTTGATACTAGTGATGAAGTTCCTTTTAGTCATCTCAAAACTGTCTGCAAAACATCTTCCTCAAACTCTTAAGTCTGCGCTATCTTCACACACAGATATCCTTACCCCTTCACTGGCAGGGTCCTTCTTACCAGGCCAAAACATCGTTAAGAGAAGGCTGGTATGCCGTGTATTTCAGTTTCTTCAATCAATAAATTATCCTCTTTTAGGTAATCCATCTAGTGTACAATATTCCTCTAGTGTGCCACTGCCACTATCTGGTAAATCGTAGGGATAGGCATAGCAAGAACATTACCTCAAAAACCAAGAAAACAGCCCTTCCGAAGGCCTCTCCCAAACCTGCAATCCAGATCACAATCCAAAAAGAAATAAGTTTCTTCCCCTACTTCTTCTTCCAGTTCCATGTCTAAATATAACCAACTCCTATTCCTCGCCTCGTCGCTCGCCTTTTTTAATTGAGGCGCGAATCAATATAAAAAATTAAAATATTTAATTGCACATATAAATATTCAAAATTTCAATAACAATTCCATATATTAGCAAATACTATAATAATTACTATAGAAGAATTAAATTTTTTCAATAAAAAAAAATGGACAGCACAGTGAAAGCAGTAAGCAGTCAGCATCATTTTACAGTAAACAACGTCTCATTAGTTTTAAGGTATGGTGTCTCAAGAGGAAATTTTCTTTTCTTCTGTTAGATGAAAACATTGGTGGAATAATAAATTTTTTTAGATTAATTATACTAATATTCTTAGCATGGCTTATTGTTCTACAGGGTGTCATCCTCCATCTATTGACACGGCTAAAGCTAAGGTTGTTGGTGTTGGAGCAATACTACAACCTGTTTCTAGTGGTAAACAGGTGTGATCACAATTTATTTTTTTTATTTCAGTTCTTCCTTACATTTTGTAATAATGTTGATGTAATACAGTTTGGTCATGTGTATGCTTGTCTGAAGATTCAGTTGACCAACTTGTTGCTTGTGCCTATGAACTTGTTATATTCTCACTTAAGATATGACATATAACTTGCCTGCATAACCATATTTACCATACTTTTATTCATGTTGTTTCTGCTATATGTTAAAGATACATTTGATATGTCCTAGTACCATGGAAATTCAACATCTCAATCAATATGCAGAGATATATATCTAACTTTTTTAAGTGTTTTGTATTGATATTGAAATATCACATGTAGATTTGAATTTAAATTGATTATCTATTCTAATCTTATCTATTTTATACTCTTTTATATGAGAGGTTGTAGATATAAGAATTATTTTTGATGATATTCGTAGATATACATATACAAAAAAAGAATTACTGGTCTTACAAGGACTTTCAGATTTTTATATTGACCTTTTATAATATGAAGTTTTTCTCTAACTTTTTCTTTATTTTTTAAAAATAAAAAATCATATAACTTTATTTTAATTGATTTTAAAATTGTTGTAGGTAAGTATATAATGGATAAAAGTTGGATACTTATTGGAAATAGAGCGTTACCACAATATTTAAATGGTGTGGAGCTATTTTTGAATTTTGCATTTTCTAATCTTGAGGTTGGTGTAAGAATTCAATGTCCGTGCATAAAATGCAATAATGTTCTTTGGAAAACGCGAGATGAAGTGAGAATAGATTTGTGTAGGTTTGGAATGAATCAAACATATAAAAAGTGGATTCATCATGGCGAGCTAGATCTTTCTTCAGATGATAAAACAAATCTTAGTGAAGATTCAAGTTTAGCAAATGATGATGTTCCAATTTATGAAATGTTGCATGATATATATCATGGTGTTCCCAGCAATAGTGATGAGTTTAATGACACAACTGAGTCTCCGAACGAAGAGCCTAATACAGAAGCTAAGAGATTCTATAAGTTAATGAAAGATGCAGAAAATCGATTGTATCCAAGTTGTGAAAAGTACTCCAAACTCTCTTTTATAGTGCATCTTTTTCAAATGAAGTGTATGCATGGATGGAGTAATACTTCATTTGACTCTTTGTTGAAATTACTTTGTGATGCTTTACCTAAAGAAAATGTGCTCCCAGATTCTATTTATGAAGTTCAAAAGATAATAAAAGATTTGGGTTTAGATTATGTGAAGATAGATGCATGCGTTAATAACTGTATCTTATATAGAAAGGAATATGTGAATCTTGAACAATGTCCTAAATGTGGTGAAAAAAGATGGACAATGAGAAAAGGAAAAGATTCCAATAATGAAGTTGCTTCGGGTAATTTGAATAACAAAAAGAAAGGAATTTCTAGAAAGATTCTAAGATACTTTCCTATTATACCTAGATTACAACGATTGTTTATGACTAAAGGAACCGCAAAAGAAATGAGGTGGCATAAGGTTGAACAAGTTGATGATGGAGTGTTACGACATCCTGCTGACTCGTTGGCGTGGAAAAGTTTTGATGAAAAATATTTAAATTTTGCTTCAGATCCTCGTAGCATAAGACTTGGACTTGCTTCAGATGGTTTTAATCCTTTTGGTTCAATGAGTAATTCATATAGCATGTGGCCAGTTATCTTGATTCCATATAATCTTCCCCCGTGGATATGCATGAAACAATCTAATCTTTTGTTGTCTTTACTTATTCCTGGACCGAAAGGTCCTGGTATGGATATTGACGTGTATCTCCAACCTTTGGTTGATGATTTGAAAATCTTATGGGGGGATGGAATTAAGACTTATGATACTTTTATGAAACAAAATTTTCAATTACATGCTTCATTGTTGTGGACAATCAATGATTTTCCTACTTATGGTATTTTATCTGGTTGGAGCACTAAAGGTAAATTAGCTTGTCCAGTTTGTCATGTGCATACTTGCTCTTCTTACTTGAAACATGGTCGAAAGCAATGTTATATGGGTCATCGTAGGTTCTTGGAGATGAATCATCCTTATCGTCGAAATAAAAGTTTTTCGATAATACAAAGGAAGAAAGAATTGCACCACATGCTTTGAATGGTGAAGATGTTCTTGTGCAACTTAATACCTCTTTGCAAAGGTCTGCTGATGACAAAATAAGAAAAAGAAAACGAGATACTGAAAGACATGATAATTGGAAAAAGAATAGTATATTCTTTGAACTTCCATATTGGCAGACTTTATTGTTGAGACATAATTTGGATGTGATGCACATTGAAAAGAATATTAGTGAAAGTGTGTTAGGTACACTGTTGGATATTGAAGGGAAAACAAAGGACACCCTGAAATCTCGATTGGACTTACAAGAAATGAAGATCAAAAAGTCCCTTCATCCCATAAAAAGTGGGGATAAATACATACTTCCTCCAGCAAGTTATACGATGTCTAAGGCCGAAAGGATTCAATTTTGTCAGCTCATCAAAGAAGTTAACTTTCCCGATGCTTATGCTTCTAACATTAGTCGCTGTATCAAGGAAGCTAAAATTTTTGGGCTTAAAAGTCATGATCATCATGTTCTCTTTCAACGTATAGTACCACTTATCATTAAAGAAATTTTACCAAAAGATGCACATGACCCATTAATTGAATTCTCATTATTCTTTAATGATTTGTGTTCTAAAGAGTTAACTATGGAGAAACTAGATCAGCTAGATAAAAGCATACGAGTAACACTATGTAAATTAGAACGTGTGTTCATGCCGACGTTCTTTGATGTTATTGTTCATTTGGCAATTCATTTGGCAAATGAGGCAAAGTTGGGTGGTCCTGTTCAATTTCGATGGATGTATTACATTGAAAGGTTGGTTTCTTACTTTTTAAATCTATTCTTTTGATTTAAATTTATTAAATAAGTTAATATTTTTCTTCATAGATTCCTACGAACCTTGAAAGGTTATGTACGCAACAATTATCGTGTAGAAGGATCAATTGCTGAGGGTCAAATTGCAGGGGAATGCATTACATTATTCTCTAGATATTTGAGCGATATGGAAACAACGCAATATCGTCCAGATAGGAATTCTAATTCTTTTAACATTGACAACAATAGCTTATCTATATTTAGTTGTCATGGTAAACCACTAGCAGGGGGTTTCTGGACTAATTTGAATACTTTAGAAATCAATCAGGCTCATTTTTACATTCTCCAAAATTGTGAGGAAGTCAGACCTTGGATTGAGTAAGATATGGTTCACCTTTAAATCAATTTCTTAAAAACACTTAACAATTATGTCTAATTTTTTTTATTTTTTTCAAATCTCCACAAGTATAGGGAACATCTAGAAATTTTAACAAAGGAGAATAATAGAAATGTAGCAAAGAGACACAAGGAGGAATTTCCTTTATGGTTTGAAAAAAAGGTAAAATCATTCATTTGATGATTTGCATATTTATTCTTTTAAATTACATTAATATTATTTGTGATTTTGTAATTAAAATACTACATGTGATACAGTTAAAGGAAAATGGTGATAACCGAATTACTGAAGAATTACTAATTTTGGCAAGACCTCCAGATCCTCGAGTTTTTTTGTTATAGCAGATATATCTTGAATGGTTCTCGATTTCGAACAATGGAATCTGAGCTAGGTTTGAAAACTCAAAATAGTGGTGTGGTTGTGAAGAGTGATGAACATACAGGAAATATTGATTATTTTGGAAGGACAAGAAGAATTTTAGAGATCCAATATATGAACAATAAATCCGTTATGTTATTTCAATGTGATTGGTTTGAAGTTCCTCCTCAAGGTCGTAGTCAAAGTAGAGGTTACAAAAAAGATGAATATGGATTTGTCTGTGTAGATATAACACGACTTCATTACACTAGTGATCCATTCATTCTAGGTTCACAGGCTCAATCAGTGTATTATGTGAAACATGGTCAAAGTGAAAAATGGCATTCAGTGATAAGGGTAAGACCACGACATTTGTATGATCTTCCCGAACAAAAAGATGGAATGGAACAATATCAACTGATTGACTTAGTTGAAAGAGGAGAAACAATTCAAGAAGTAGAGTTGGAGCATGATAACATCAGAATAGAAAGAGAAGATATTGATGGAGTGAGTGTTGAAGCACCTCTAAATAACGAGGAAGAAGCCGACTTAGTAGTTATAGATGTTCTTGATCACGAAAATGTAGATGACTTCAGTGATTCTGAAATAGATGAAGATACTAGTGAATACGATGAAGTTGAGGATGATGATTGGTTTTGATTTTCAACTTGTCATCAAGATAAAATTTGTTTGAATAAGTTTGTTCATAGAAGCTTTGTTTTTCACTTACCGAAACAATTAATTTCTATTTTCTACTTTTCCCATATCTCTTTATATTTATTCTTAGAAACTTTACTTGTTTCTCTCAATTTTTGAACATTATTTTATCACTTTATTATTTTGGCATTGCTTTTGTTTGTTAATTGCAGCCAACCATGATGAAAAATATGCATATTTCTAATGATAATGAAACTACTGATGTAAGTGCAATCCCCCCTCCAGGTAAATTTATCCATTTGTTAAATTGTATTTTTTTCAAAATATCTAGATCATATATGTTTTATTTACATATATTTTAATATCTTTATATATTTTTAAAGAAAAAAAAAAGGAAGGGAAGAGGAAAGACAACAGGGCTTTCAACCCAAAAGAAACGTAAGGAAAATGACAATGGAAAGTTGAAGGTGATCATTCCACCAGATCGAACAGTTGCAGTAGGTCCTGGAGCTAAAGATTTTATTACCAAGCTCTCTGTGAAAGTTCTCCATAATGCTAGACATGATGTGAAGAATTGGAAGGGAGTTCCTGATCTAGCAAAGAATAAAATTGTTGCTTATATGCTGGTAATGTACTTTTCTCTTTATAATTTTTTTTTGTTGAAATAGTAAATGGTTAGTAATGATATCTCTTATTATGTAGTTCTCTGCCTCTTTTATCTCGTCAAGAAGCTCAGCTATTTGGCTTTCTTTTGTGTTATAATTGATGGATATACAATGCATGAATAATTAGTTGTGTTCTCTGTCGTTTTCTTTTGTTGAAATGGTAAATTTTTCATAGTGATATTTATGATTTTCTGGGTCTCTGTATCTTTTTGTTGTTGTTGTTGGTAAATGTCCAGTAATAGTATTTTTGGTGATGTAATCCTCCCCTCCAGGGACTTGTGGCTTCCCCCTAACTGCCAGGTTTGGTGCTTCTCCCCTTTGTATTAAGAATGCTAGTCAATGCTTTTCCAACTTGTTACTTTTTCTGTACATGTGATGTGTTGTACTGTTACCTAAATCTTTTTCATTTCTCATTTTATCTCATATCCATACTTAATAATTTTCATGATGTGGTTTTTTTTTGAATCAACAAAATCAAGTGTTCATTTAACTATATATAGAAAGGACACTTAGAAACTTATCAACTAGCTCCAGAATCAAGGACATGTAGCAGACAATGTAGACTTATTGCCTTATCAGTTTGATGTGTTCGTGGGATGAAGAACTGAAATATAGAGAACTGTTAAGCAGACACCCAACTGAGTGATCCCATAGAAAATGCGATCAGGCTTGGCTGCATGACACTGAAGACTCTTGAAGAAATGCTTTAAACTCATTTGCATTGTCATTGCATCTCCTCTATCAGTTGTTATTCTTGTCCTTGACTGAGTACTCAAATTTTGTTAATCTGTTGGACTATGTGCTTGTTCTCCTATTACTAACAGCTTCCGAAACTCAACGCCAAATGTGATTAGGCTGGTAGAAAGTTGCTGGGAGAATGAGGAGGGAGTTTTTTTTACCAGCTTGATTAGTATGTGGTTAGGGGTGCTCTTTCCACCAGGAACTCTACTGTCACTTGGAACTAATTAATTATTTATATTGTTTTGATTACAGGACACCTTTCAGCTTCCGGACATACAACACAATCGTGATACCATTCTTCAAACAGCAAAAAATTTATATCGATATCGTCGGAGCAGACATCATGATCATTTTAAGAAATTTTCTACAAAAGAGGAGAGTCTACAAAATATACCAACAGATGTTAATGAAACTGAATGGAAATTCTTGGTAGACTACTTCAGCTCTGATGAATTTAAGGTAGTTAAAAGTGAAATTTCAACCTTTTATATTTTTTGCTGTCTCTTTTTACTTCTTATATATTCAGATCAACATAAATTTCTTAACTTTAAATTAATGCAGAAAATGAGTGAAAGAAACAAAAATAACAAGGCAAAAGAAGAAGTGAATAATGTTTGCGGCAGAAAAACTTTTCAAGCAGTGTCTTATGAAGCGGTGAGATATATGTCTTTCTTTTGATCGATTTTTCTTACAATTTGAACAATAACATAATTTCATTTGTTTTGACAGAGGAATAAAACCACTGGAAAAGAGCCAAATTTTCAAAAACTTTGGGAAATAACTCACATGAAGCCAAATGGGCAATGGGTTACTAGTGCTTCTGCTGAAGTCAATGTACTTTGTCTTTAACATTTATTAATAGAGTGAGTTTATTTAAATTATATGAAGAATTAAAGTTTGTATAACCTTTTTTGTAGGACAAAGTGAAAGACGTTATTGCTGAAAAAATTCAAGAAATTGAGGAGGGTACCGATGTGGATCCTATTATTAATGCTGCATTTGTGCAAATAATGGGAGAAAAATCAAAGTACATTCTTGGTAAAGGATCTCGAATTAAGTCAGCAAGTAGAATATCTAGAAATGAAATTCAAGAACAACTTCGAGCACAACAAAAGGAAGCAGAAGAAGAACGCTATAAACGAGAGAGTGTAGAGATCAAACTAATGGAAGTTAAGAATCAACTTGAAAAGGAGCGAAAGAACCGAGAAGTAATGGAATTTCGTTTAGTGCATGACCAAAAATTGTTAAAAGAGAGCATGATGGAGCTAGTATCTCATTTGAAGAATCCCAAGGTATTTATTAATAGTATACATCACTAAATTAGTAGATGTTTCATCGCTACATAATTTTTTTTAACTCTCACTATACATATTCACCTCTTCCTCATTCTATTCTTCTTTTATCGACATACTAAGCTATTAATTTTGTACCATATTTAACAGAATGACCTTGCTGCTTCAATTTTCAATATCTTTACAACTTCAACTACTTCTAATGAGACAAGTTCTGCATGTTTAATGAATAACAATTGGGTAAGTAATTTTTATTTAAATTATTTATCTTTTTAGTAAATGTAACTATTAGGAGTATTTAGTAGGTATTAGTACAACTTTTGTTTGGGCTAGTAATGCATCTCCTTATGTTAGTTATATCTCTATGTATATCCATCAATCATATTAATTAAATCAAACAAATACAATTTTGATATATATTTACTTAAAGCTTATAATCTTTATATTGGTGAGCAATTGCAGGAAGATTTACATGTAAAGAAAAATCAAGAATCACAGATGCAGAAAGAGTTGGATAACTTGAAAGACGTCTTGAAATTTGAGAAGCAAAACTTAGAAATGGCTATTTATGATTGTGATAAATTCAATACATTGTGCAATGAAAAATATTTAGAGCTTAAGGTATTATTTAAATGTGATAAAATTTAATTTATCAAGGGGACAATCATTCATTTTATTGATCCATTCTTTAATTTATAGGCTGCCCTAACAGAGAAGCGAAACTTAGAAATGCGGCTTCCAAAGTTGAGTTCTCAAGGTTCAAAGAAAACTACTCCGAAAGAATTGGTCGACGCAAATAATCAGGTAATGCTAAAAACTATTATTTGGCCTTTATATTTTGTCCAGAATAGTATCCATAAAATACAAACTCATGTGACTTCACTAATTACAGGTCTTTGATAAGATCCATGATGAGTTGAAAGCTCGTTGTATGTTGCGTACCGCAGAAGAAACAAAAAAGAGGCTTTTGAGTGAAAAATCATCACTTGAGGCAAAAATTGTAGAGATTGAAAAGAAGAAATCAAGTGAGGTATGTTTCCTAAATATCTCTTGTTTCACTCCCAGCTCTAAGAGTTAAGTCATACTACACTGCCTTCTCCCATACATAGTTTATGTTAATTAAAATATTTAATACTAGAAAATTGCAATGAGTTGAAAGATTTATGAGATATTGGTAATCTTTGTAATTTGCAATTTCTTGATCGTGATAATACAAGGTTACATTGTCTGTCGTAAGAATGCACAATTTTACAAATACAAGTCTATTAAATATGCCTTCATCTTATTTGGAGTAGTATAGACCAAGGAATTTTAGAGAAATTCTCTAGCTTTGAAATTATAAATATGACGGATGGTTATCTTCGACACTTTTGATGAGATATTGTCTGCANTGAGCAATTGCAGGAAGATTTACATGTAAAGAAAAATCAAGAATCACAGATGCAAAAAGAGTTGGATAACTTGAAAGACGTCTTGAATTTTGAGAAGCAAAACTTAGAAATGGCTATTTATGATTGTGATAAATTCAATACATTGTGCAATGAAAAAGATGTAGAGCTTAAGGTATTATTTAAATGTGATAAAATTTGATTTATCAAGGGGACAATCATTCATTTTATTGCTCCATTCTTTAATTTATAGGCTGCCCTAACAGAGAAGTGAAACTTAGAAATGCGGCTTCCAAAGTTGAGTTCTCAAGGTTCAAAGAAAACTACTCCGAAAGAATTGGTCGACGCAAATAATCAGGTAATGCTAAAAACTATTATTTGGCCTTGTCCAGAATAGTATCCATAAAATACAAACTCATGTGACTTCACTAATTACAGGTCTTTGATAAGATTCATGAAGAGTTGAAAGCTCGTTGTATGTTGCGTACCGCAGAAGAAACAAAAAAGAGGCTTTTGATGAAAAATCATCACTTGAGGCAAAAATTGTAGAGATTGAAAAGAAGAAATCAAGTGAGGTATGTTTCCTAAATATCTCTTGTTTCACTCCCAGCTCTAAGAGTTAAGTCATACTACACTGCCTTCTCCCATACATAGTTTATGTTAATTACAATATTTAATACTAGAAAATTGCAATGAGTTGAAAGATTTATGAGATATTGGTAATCTTTGTAATTTGCAATTTCTTGATCGTGATAATACAAGGTTACATTGTCTGTCGTAAGAATGCACAATTTTACAAATACAAGGCTATTAAATATGCCTTCATCTTATTTGGAGTAGTATAGACCAAGGAATTTTAGAGAAATTCTCTAGCTTTGAAATTATAAATATGACGGATGGTTATCTTCGACACTTTTGATGAGATATTGTCTGCATCTGATTTGGAGAGTAGTATGCCAACAGGAAGTTGATTATGAAAAAAAAGAGTTATTAAAATCCCTACACATAGAGAGTTGTTCTTGTGATTTAACATTTAGCTATTTTCTCTTTTTGAACTCAATCAATGCTCTTGGTCAGGTTTGATAAGAAGGGAATAAGGAAGTATTTTGGAATCTGGAAACTGTTAAAAAATTTATTACTAAAGGAGATTAAGATTAATTTTGACTTCTTTTTGTTTATATGACATTCTTGGGGTTGAAGGAAGTGAACAGATGATCCTTTGCCAAAATTGGGAAATCTCACTCTCTTCCCTTTACAATTTATAGAGTTTATCTGATATTTATGTGACATTCTTGGGGTTGAAGAAAGTGAACAGATGGTTCTTTGACAAATCTGAAAAATCTCGCTCTCTTATTTATACAAGTTACAAAGTGTCTCTGATTTTGGTCATTTTCAACTGAAATAATTAAGGAAACTAAGGAGATTTATCATGATATTAAAGTGTGTTTGGGTGTATTATTGAGTGTATTGATGTGAATATCTCTGTTTTTTTAGATTTATATTTGTGTATTTTATAGCTTGCTTTATCAAATTATAATTATATTTATCTTTTATTTGCAGGATGAACATGCATAATTGAACCATTGCTTCAATACAAGTACTATTGGAAAATCCGACTATTCAAAAGTTATAACTAGCTAGTAGGATTAGAATATAACTAATGACTTGCTTATTGTTTTCTACTAAAAGTACAAACACATCTATAAGTATTTAGTTCTTTGGATATCAATCTTCATCATATTGACCTTTTCAAAATTATATTATTCTTAATATTAATATTTTGTGAAAAGTTTCTAAAAGAAACATGTATTGTGTATATACAGGCTATTCACAAATTGTTGCTAAAAGTGTAGAAAATATTTGTGTAAAATTTAGAAAAAGAAAATGTGTATTATTTATGTAGCAACAACTCACAAATTGTTGCTAAATGTAAAGATAAATATGTTTATTGCAAAAAAATTATTGTTGCTAAAAGCCTTCCTAACACATTACTAACTAACTTTTTGTCTTTTTTTTGCAAAAACTAATCTTGTTGGTAAAAAAATAATTTGTGGCAACACTAAATTTTGTTGCAAAAGTTTTTATAAGCAATAACTATAGTCATTTATGGCAACAATTATTTTTGTTGCAATAAGTTAGTTTTGACATCAATATATTTTGTTGTTGCAAAAACTTTTCGCATCAGCGTTTATTGCAACAACATGCAACAACTTTTATATTGTTGCCAAAAGTACTTTTTGCAACAACATCCTATATATAGCAACAAAAATATTTGTTGCTAAATCCTTAATTTATATGACCTTCGGAAGATGGATTGTTTAGCTGGGAAAGTTCCAAATCCGGATTTGTTAAGGGTGATTTGGTCTTTTCCTAAAGTCATTAATTATTTTCGTTTTGGGGTAATATATTGGGGTCAAAACTGATATCGTTCAGTTTACGCACTTAGAAAAATAGACTAGGAAAGAAAGGAGAAAAGAGGAGAAGGAAGAAGAAGACGCAAGAACGCCAAGTTTTGGCTGTGGATTTCGTCGGAGGTGATCCCTAACAAGGTATGTGAGATAATTCGGTGACATTTATTTCACCCACCCTCACACTTGATTCATTACAGTAATTAGAGTCAAATTGAAAGGCAATCTTGAAACTTTTGATGAAATGTTTGAAGTTCTTATTGATTAAATTGTTGTTGATCGCTGTTAGTTGTAGTTCATGTTTTCGGACTATTTTTGGGTCAAAATCATTCATTAATAAGTAAATTAATGTTCCTAAGTATTTGGGGTGGAACCTATGGGAGTTTGGGAAGACTTAGAGATGAAAAACGAAGAAAAAAGTCGGAAAACCCGTTCGATAGATGCTGGGGCGCCGCGCCTCCAAAGATCCTCAGGACAGAGTCTGTCCGTAAGGCTCTGGCATGCCGCTCCTCTCAGAGCGCCTCAGGATAGACTCTGTCCGTCAGGCTATGGAGCTCCGCGCCACTCAGAGTGCCCTGACCCCCAGGAGACCCCATTCTTGCCCTATCTTTTCGTACTAGTTCCTAAGTGATGTACCCCTCATTCCTAGTTGTTTCCAACACTCTAAGATACATCTAAACATCATGAAATCATCCATAAACATGAGATCACAATCCTTGAATCCATATTCAATTCAAGGAAAGTTAAGATCAAAGTTAAAGAAGTTAAGAGTCAAGTCTAGAAGTTAAGAAGCAAGTCAAAGTAAAGTTATATGTTTTCTTAAGTCTTTCACAAATTTTTTCACTTTGTTTTAAAGACATAAAGTTTAAGTTAAGTAAAGAGCAAGATTTGAGTTCATTTCTCGAAAGCAATAAAGGAACTAAGTATTCCCTAAGAGTCAAGTTTCAAGTTAAGTAAAGAGCAAAAGTTGAGTTCATTTCTCAAAAACTATAATGGAACTAAGCATTCCCTCCGAGTCAAGTTTCAAGTTAAGTAGAAAGCAAGAGTTGAGTTCATTTCTCAAAAATATATAAGGGAACTAAGTATTCCCTAGAGATTTACAAATGTTTCACATTTGAGGAAAAAGGGGAACTAGAAGTTAAAAAAGAGTTCAGAACAAAAAGGGGAATGTTGATTCGAAGAGGAGCTTCCTAAATCTAAGGGGTTCAGCAAATTATATCAACCCAAAGAGAAGTAAGTTTTACTAAAAGTATGAGCTAAATATGTTTTGGGATTAGTATTGAGCACCAATATGGGGACGTGACTTCATATTAACTCAATCTCCATGTAAACCATGCAGCCACCATGGGAATTGATGGATCATACTTTTTAGATGATCACCTAAGGATAGCTATTGGATCCACCAAGTTGAGTAAGGTCCTATACCGATGGCAAGGTGTAGGATGGTCCTTTTGCAACGTGAGGTAAGACATTGTATCATCACGTAGGCTCATAGTGATGGTTGTCGGTTAGAGAATCTCTCACTAAAGTTATTTTACTTTTATATATAAGTAAGGTTGTTTTTGTTATTGCATTTCTTTAACGAACTGAGTTGTATCATTGTTTTACAAGCTTTTATATTTATATATATAAGTAAACTTGTTTTTTTATTGTATTTCTTTAACGAACTGAGTTGTATCATTGTTTTACAAGCTTATATACATACATACATATATATATATATATATATATATATA
>NC_028641.1:10323034-10329224 GCF_001406875.1 Solanum pennellii | reverse complement strand
TATATATATATATATATATATATGTCGCATATTCTTTAAACTGTTTTATATGTATATCCTTTCAGTTGAGTATATCCTTGAGTTAAGCAGAGCCAAGGTAAGATCATCTAATCCCCTGAAGCTTAAGTCATTTTTTAGTTCTCCAACTCGCATTCTCATACATTCAATGAACTGATGCCATTTGGCCTACATCATTTATGATACAGATGCACGTACCCAGGATCAGCACACATTGCTTCGTTGATCCTGATTAATATTCAGAGTTGTGGTGAGTGTTCTTGCATTCTGGAGGACATCGTTTTAATTTCTATATGATCATAGCTTTTAGGATGTAGTGGTGGTCAGTCCCATCATCCCTGTCAAGACAGTTTAGAGGCTTCGTAGACTATAGTATTTCAATTTGAAGTTGTTTTAAGTTATTAAGACTCAAGTTCCATATTGGCAAAAGTTATGGTATTAAGTATTTTCCTTTAAATATGTTTTATTCGTGTTTAAGTTATGTTTTGTCTTCCACTGATTTTAGTTGCCAGGCTAAGGGTTCGCTTGAGGGCAAGCAATGTTCTTCAAGTGCCAGTCCCGCCCAGGGTGTAGGATCGGCGCTTGATAAACATGGTATCAGAACACAGAGTTCAAGAGTCCTAGGGTGTCTATGAAGCCGTGTCTGTAGAGTCTTATTTATCGGTGTGAAGCACGCCACAACTATAATTAGGAGGCTACAATATTTTGGAATGTTTCCCTTTTTTCATGTTCCTTTCGTGCAAAGAGTTTATCTCTAAAGTCTCTCTCTAATTCATGATTACACGTATTTTTCAGATCATCATGCCTCCATGAAGAGCATTTAAAGGTCGGCCATGAAGGAATGTTGAGGAACAAGAGGTTCCACATGCACCAGAGGTGCAACTCCTAGGAGAGGTTACCAATGCCAAATTCTGGGAAGCTAACCGAATGCTAAGTCAAATTGTGAAAAACCAGGTTGGGCAACAGAGAGCAGCTCGACAGGAAGAAGCTGATACCTCGAGAGTTCGTAAGTTTTTGAGAATGAACCCTCCTAGTTTCATTGGATAAAGCCCTACTGAGGATCCGCAAAACTTTATGGAGGAATTAAATAAGGTGTTTGAGGTAATGCACGTGGTGGATGTTGAGAGGGTTGAATTGGTTGTGTATCAACTAAAGGCTATGGCTAGAACATGGTTTGATCAATGGAAGGATGGCAGAGCTGAGGATGCACCACACCCAAGTTGGGCTTGCTTCAAAGAAACCTTCTTGGGTAGGTTTTTTCCTCGCGAACTGAAGGAAGGCAAAGTGTGGGAGTTCCTTTCACTAAAACAGGACTACATGACTGTACATGAGTATAGGATGAAGTTCACCTAACTATCTCGCTATGCTTCAGAGATTGTGAAATTCATAAGGAGCAGAATGAGTTTGTTTGTTACAGGGTTGGGTCGTCCTTCAAGTTAGGAAGGTAGGGCTGCCATGTTAATAGGTCACATGGATAAATTCAGGCTGATGGTATAGGTTCAATAAGTTGAAGAAGAGAAGGTGAATGATAGAGAAGAGAAACGAAATAAGAAGGCGAAGTCTGGAAATGAGTCTGGCCAACAGAAAGGTGGTTCGAACCAACCACAATTCCATAAATCAAAGGGGCATGCACCATAATCTGCTAGTGCACCTGCACCCTGAAACTGAGGTGAGTATAGCGATCACAATTCACAGCACTTCAAAGCTAGACCGGCCCAATATTAAGGTAGTGAGGCACAAAGAGGTAGTGGGAGTTCTGTGTGTGGTAAATGTTGTAGAATACACCCTGGAAAATGTCATGATGGCCAGACAGGTTGTTTCAAGTGTGGTCAAGAGGGTCACTTCATGAGAGAATGGCCTAGTAACAAGCAAGGTGGTGAAAAACCAGGCAAATAGCTCAATCTTCATCAGTTGCTCCACCAAATAGGGATACACCCATAGGAGCTACTTTTGGTACCGGTGAAGGGGAAAATCTCCTCTATGCAATCACTAGCCGCCTAGAGCAGGAGAACACTCCAGATGTTGTCACGGGTATGATCAAAGTCTTTACTTTTGATGTTTATGCTTTATTAGACCAAAGACCATGTTTATCCTTTGAAACTCCTTATGCTGCAAATTAGTTTGAAATTCTCCCTGAAAAGCTTCGTGAACCTTTCTGTGTTTCTCCACCTGTTGGGGAGTGTAATCTAGCGGAAAGAGTCTATCGTGATTATACTGTTTCCATCAATCACAAGAGTACCATGGCTTATTTAATAGAGTTAGACATGGTAGATTTTGATGTCATTCTAGGTATGGACTGGCTCCATGCCTGTTATGCATAAGAAGATTGTAGTACTCGAGTTGTCTAGTTCTAGATTCCTAATGAGCTACTCATAGAGTGGGCTAGTAGTTCAGCAGCCTAAGGGTCATTTCATTTGGTACCTTAAGGCGAGGAAGTTAGTTTCTAAGGGATGTATCCATCACTTAGTTTGAGTTAATGACTCAAGTGTTGAGGTACCTTCCTCTCAGTCAGTTCCTATAGTCAACGAGTTTCCAGAAGTTTTTCTTGATGATTTACGCAGAGTCCCTCCTGAAAGAGAGATAGACTTCGGCATAGATGTCATTCCACATACTCAACCTATCTCTATTCTGCCATACAGAATGGCACCAGTAGAATTAAAAGAACTAAAAGAACAACTGAAAGATCTGTTAGATAAAGGCTTTATTCGACCAAGTGTCCCACCTTGGGGCGCTCCGGTCCTATTTGTTAGGAAGAAGGATGGTTCCCTTAGGATGTGTATAAATTACCGTCAGTTAAATTAGGTGACCATCAAGAAAAAATATCCTATTCAAAGGATAGATGATCTGTTCGATCAACTTCAGGGTGGTTCTTGCTTTTCTAAGATTGACGTCAATCAGGCTATCATCACTTGAAGGTTAGGGAATGTGTTATTCCCAAGACAACTGTTAGAACAAGGTTTGGGCTTTATGAATTTCTAGTTATGTCCTTTGGTTTGACTAATGCACCTGCAGCATTAATAGATCTTATGAACAGTGTCTTCAAACCTTATTTAGATCTATTTTTTATCGTCTTCGTTGATGGCATACTGATTTATTCAAGGAATGAAAAAGATCATGCTAGTCACCTAAGAGCTGTTCTTCAGAATTTAAGAGATACGGAGTTGTATGCCAAGTTCTCCAAGTGCGAGTTTTGGCTTAAGTTTGTGGTGTTCTTAGGCCAAACTGTTTGGTGAAGGTATTAAAGTTGACACTCAGAAGATAGAAGCAGTTAAGAGTTGGCCTAGACCTACATCTCCGACAGATATAAGGAGTTTCTTGGGTTTAACAGGGTATTATGGGAGATTTGTTGAAATATTCTCATCTATCTCTTCTCCTTTGACAAAGTTAACTGAGAAAATAGTCATTTTCCAATGATGTGAAACTTTTGAGAAAAGCTTTTAGGAGTTGAAAAAGAGATTGACTACCGCTCCGATTTTGACCTTACCAGAGGGTACTCAAGAATTTGTGGTGTATTGCGATGCATCAAGAGTTGGCTTAGGCTGTGTGTCAATGGAGAATGGCAAAGTCATAGCTTATGCTTCCAGACAATTGAAGTTTCTTGAGAAGAATTATCCAACTCATGACTTAGAATTGGATATAGTAGTGTTTTTTTTGAAGATATGGCGTCACTACTTGTATGGTGTTCATGTGCGCATATTCACTGATCACAAGAGCCTCCAATATGTGTTCACTTAGAGAGAGCTCAATCTCAGACAGAGAAGGTGGTTGTAATTACTCAAGGATTATAACATGAGTATTTATTACCGTCCAGGTAAGGCTAATGTGGTCGTTGATGCCTTAAGCAGGTTGTCCATGGGAAGTGCTTCCCATGTCAAAGAAGAAAAGAGAGAGTTAGCAAAAGATGTGCATTGACTTGCACAATTGAGAGTCAGACTTATGGACTCAACAGAAGGAGGCATAGTGGTAATCCGTGGGGCTGAATCATCCTTGGTGTCAGAAGTGAAAGAGAATCAAGACCGAGACCCTATTCTACTTTATGTGAAGGCAAGTGTCCATAGTCAAAGAGTATTAGCTTTAGAACAAGGGGGAGATGGTATGTTGAAATACCAAGGCAGATTATGTGTACCTAAGGTGATCCTTCATTGATAATACTAACAGAGAATGTTGGGATTAAGGATAAGAAGTCCTATGAAGAAGTTCCGGTTAAGATTTTGGACCGTTAGGTTCGCAAGTTGACGACAAGGAAGTTGTTTCGGTCAAAGTTCTTTGGAGGAACCAATTTGTTCAAGAAGTGATTTGGGAAGCAGCGGAGGATATGAAGAAGAGATACCCATATATCTTCGAATCCATAGAGAACGCAGATCAAGTTACTAAATTTTCTTCTTAGAACTTTATAAGATTGTGTATGAACATGTCGTTACTGCTTTTGTTGTTGAGTGCTGAAATGATGTTACTATATTTAGCTAGTGGAAGAATTCTCATTCGAGGATGAATGTTTCCAAGGAAAGATATTTTTACATCTCGTGTCTTGAATTAAATAAGGCTAAGCTAGGAAAAACAAGAAGAATCAAATTTGGAAATAAGTAAGGAAATCTGAAAAATTTACAGATTTCAAAAGTATGTTTTGGTCATTGTTAAAGGTCCATAACTCCCAAATCAGGAAGATTTTGGGTGATCTCTTTATAAGGATGGAGATATCTTTGGAAGATCTTTCCAACGATGCCAAATTTGCGAATTTCTGAGGTCGTATAAGTGAAATATGATCTTTGGAAGATGGGTTGTTGAGCAGGGAAAGTTCCAAATACGGATTTGTTAAGGGTGATTTGGTCGTATGAGTGAGATATGATCTCATGTTTTCGGAATTATTTTGGATCAAATCATTGGGTAATAAGTTAATTAGGGATCCTAAGTGTTTGGGGTGGAACCCATGGAGTTTGGGAAGGTTAAGAGATGAAAAACAAATAAGAAAGTCGGAAAACCCGTTGGATAGATGTTGGGGCGCCGCACCCCCAAAGCCCCTCAGAACAGAGTCCGTCTGTCAGGATCTGGCATTTCCGCGCCTCTCAGAGTGCCTGAGGAAAGCCTCTGTCCGTCAGGCTATGGCTCTCCGCGCCTCTCACAGCGCCCCGATCCCCTCGAGACCCCATTCTTTCTCTATCTTTTCATACTAGTTCCTAAGTTATGTACACTTCGTTCCTAACTGTTTCCAACACTCTATGGTACATCTAAACATCATGAAATCATCCATAAACATGAGATCATGATACTTGAATCCATAATTTAATTTAAGTAAAGTTAAGATCAAAGTCAAAGAATCTAAGAGACAAGTCTAGAAGTTAAGAAGCACGTCAAAGTAAAGTTATATGTTTTCTAAAGTCTTTCACAAATGTATTCACTTTGTGTTAAAAACATAAAGTTCAAGTTAAGTAAAGAGTAAGAGTTTAGTTCATTTCTCAAAAGCTATAAGGGAACTAAGTATTCCCTAAGAGTCAAGTTTCAAGTTAAGTAAAGAGCAAGAGTTGAGTTCATTTCTCTAAATAAGGGATCTAAGTATTCCCTACGAGTCAAGTTTCAAGTTAAGTAAAGAGCAATAGTTGAGTTCATTTCTCAAAAATATATAAGGGAACTAAGTATTCCCTATACGTTTACAAATGTTTCACATGTGAGTAAAAAGGGGAACTAGAAGTTCAAAAAGAGTTTTGAACAAAAAGGGGAATGTTGATTCGAAGAGGAGCTTCCTAAATCTAAAGGGTTCAACAAAATATCTCAACCCAAAGAGAAGTTAGTTTTACTAAAAGTATGAGCTAAATATGTTTTGGGAGTAGTATTGAACACCAATATGGGGACGTGATTTCATATTAACTGAATCTCCACGTAAACCATGCAGCCACCATGGGAATTGACGAATCATACTTTTTAGATGATCACCTAAGGATAGCTAGTGGATCCACTAAGTTGAGTAAGGTCATATACCGATGGCAAGGTGTAGGATGGTACTCTTGCAATGTGAGGTAAGACATTTTATCATCACGTAGGCTCATAGTGATGGTTGTCGATTAGAGAATTTCCCACTAAAGTTATGTTACTTTATATATAAGTAAGTTGTATTTGTTATTGCATTTTTTAACGATATATATATATATATATATATATATATATATATATATATATA
>NC_028641.1:10317678-10322664 GCF_001406875.1 Solanum pennellii | reverse complement strand
TATATATATATATATATATATGCTTTAAATTTTTTTATATGTATATTCTTTGAGTTGAGTATATCCTTGAGTTGAGCAGAGTCAAGGTAAGATCATCTAATCCCCTCACGCTTAAGTCGTTGTATAGCTCTCCAACTCACATACTCGTACATTCAATGTACTGATGCCAGTTAGCCTGTATCGTTTTATGATGCAGACCCAAGATCAGTATGCAGCGCTTCGTTGATCCAGATTGAGATTCTGAGTTGTGGTGAGCCTCCTTGTATTCTGGAGCACATCCTTTTCATTTCTATATTAGCTTAGCTTTTAGGATGTTGTGGGGTCTGTCCCAACATTCCTCTCTAGACGGTGTAGAGGCTTCGTAGACTATAGTATTTCAGTTTCAAGTTGTTTTAAGTTATTAAGATTCTAGTGCCATTTTGGCAAAAGTTATGTTATGAAGTATTTTCCTTTAAATTCGAGTGCCGGTCCCGCCTAATGTGTAGGCTCAGGGTGTGAGAGACTCGAGACTCAAGTGTGGGGCATAGTTCTGTAAAACTTACGCCCCAAGCGCTCGACTATGCGCCCAACGCCCAATGCCCAACACTAAATGCTCTCCTAACATATCTTATCAAGATTATGTGATAATTTTTTTAGTTAACATAATTGACCCGGTCCTCATAAATCTTGAATAAATGAATGATACTTAATAGTTTTTAAATCTATAGATAAATGGTCAGATGGACCCTTTTACTTGTGTTCGTTTGTATTTTAGACACTTTTATCTGACTTTTTGTCAACTGAGCCCTTAAACTTGATGAAACTCTATGTTTTAAGCCCTTCTGACCGTTGACCAAACTTATATGACAACTTAATTAGTGAGTTAAGATAAATGTTTGATGTCACACGTAGAAGGATCGTGAAAGATCAACTTTTAGATTAAAAATAACTTTTTCTTTTTAAAAATAGAATAAAAATATTAAAAATAAAAAATCAATTTTTTCCGTTCTTTGTTATTTCCCGACCCCACCCCTCCTCATTTCTTCTATTCTTTCTATTTACCAACCCTCATTGCATTTTTACTCTCAAACTCTCATTTCTCTTCTTTCTCCCCTTTCCACCCTTTTTTGATTTCTTGTTTGTCTCTCTTTCTTTCTTTTTTTCCACATATTTTTCGTCTTGATATTAGAACAAAATTGTATTGTTGTTGTAGATCTGTATTTTTCTGTTATTTTTGGGGGAATTTATAACTCATAAAGTGGTAAAGATTTAATAGTCTTGAAAGATGAAAAGTAGTTGCTGAATGTCTTTGTGAAGGTGAAATGTGTTATGTAAAATTGTATATAAATATTAGAGTATATTAATGTATTTTAATGGTTGTTTATTAACATCAATGGGGGAAAAAGATTTATGGTGGTTAAAGTAGTAGATATAAATGTTGGTAAAGGAAATATGATTAAAAGTTGTGAATGAAAGAAATTCCAAAAAAAATCGAACAATAATTTTTAGTTATTTAGGAATGTAATGATACTAGTGAGAATGAAAGATTGTGGTGGTATCTCTATATTAAAAAAATATAAAGAGAGGTGGAGGGATGAAGAAGGAATGAAGTTAAAAAGAAACAATATACAGATTGTTTTTTAATAAAAAAAATAATAATAAGTGATGTGTCCTTTATAATGTGATGCAGATGTGATATGTCATTTTTGTCAAGCTTTTGAAGTTCACATAGTGAAAGGGGTCTAAAATGCTTAGTTTCACTGAGTTTAAGGGTTCAATTAAGAAATGAGCAAGATGAATGATCTAGAATACAAACTCATACAAGTACAAGGGTCTATCTATCATACCATTCCATCGAGAAAAGAATATTGAGTGTAATTCAAATAACAAGTTGTGGTATCACATTTTTTTCTATTTGATAACACTGTGAGGAGGATTATCTACTACATAACCTTTCCTTGTAAAATACATAGCAAAATTTTACTTTTTCACTTATCATTGGTCTTCATGTTTTTGTCATATGTCTCAAAATTAATTATCATACGTTATTTAGCTATTTTAAAGTAATTTTATTTTTATTCATGAGGGAAAATGTTTTTAGTATAATACTTGGGGGGGGGGGGAGGTAAATTTTGTAGTAAGATAAAATACATTTTTGTAAACTTGTTAAGATTTTAAATTAGTTATACTAGTATAATCATGTTAGAAGTTTTATTTTCTATTAAGTTTCCTTAATTATGTTTTTAATTATTTCAAAATATTAATGTATTTTTATAATTTAGTGTTATTATATTATTATAGTATTTTGTGAAATTAAAACCTTAAAAGATCCATAGGGTTTACGACCCATGTTTCCAGGCTTACGTCTCGCCTTATACTAAGTAAAAGCCCCGCCTCAAGCCACCGCATTTTAAAATACTGGTCATATTCATGACACTCTTTGTGTTTCTCAATCCTATCCTATAAATAGTGACATTTGACACAATATTATACATACTTGAAATAATTTTTAAAAATGAGAAATTTCTATGGTTTAATTAGTTTTGTTTAATGCTTATTTTTCTTGTTTGCTGTCATTGTACAACTCTCGATTGTTTTGTTGTTGTTATTATTGGGAATTATATTTGAATATTGTATTTATATAGTTGTAAATCATTTTAATTTATGCACTTTTAGTCAATTTTAATGATGAAGGATGTATCCTTTTTGTAAGGAAAAAATATGCTTTCTATTGTAAAAATTATAGATTTATTTTACTAAATATCAGTAGATTTGAAGGACATAATATATGTTATTAACAATCAAAATATATATCAAGTATTTTGGGATAAACATGCAATGCACGTTCCCAAAAATAGTACCTTATAAATGACAACCTACTTGTGTAAACAATTTTTGACACAGTTTTTAGCATATAAAACGTAAAACTTTCTTAGGTATTTAACGTACAAGTTTGGGTGGTTGGATTAGCACCCTTTTATCACTCATGTGCACTAAAAACTTCATACTCATATGAATGGATTCATTAATTTATTTACATGTATAGAAAAGAAAAAGTCTTACCTTCTTTCTACAACATGATGTTTCACAAAAGAAATTCAATTGGAATCCCTCCTGAAATTAGGTGTAAAAGAGGGGGAATAATAATGGTAACCACATCTATTAACTAGTAGAAGTAATTTACTTTACTCTCAATTTTTTAACGGATATATCAACAACAATGAAATATTAAAAACAACTTTTGTGTATCATTCCTTTTTAGACCTGTTTTAAAAGGAGAGTGAGATGCATAAATTGAGATAGAGGGAATAGTAGATCCCAATTTAAAAATCATAATTTCCTTTTATAATTTGCCTAAAGATTTCTTCTTTTTTATGCAAAGGGTTTTCTACAATTTTTTATAGAGAATATCTGACCAATATTTCGTGGTCACAATCAAGGTGTCTAAATGTAAAAATAAATTGTTATAAATTTGAGGGACTAACTGTGTATTCGACCTCAACATACATATCTTGTAAGTTGTGTGATGAGATCTCTATTTGTGTAAATCTTGAATGGTACTGTTGTGTTATCTCTCTTGAAGCCAACACCCCAGACCTACAATATGTTTGATGATCTTATTCTTTTATCATACAAGCAAATCGTCTATATATCACGACCCTTGAGAAGACGTTCTTGTCTTCTTTGAGTCCATGCGTTGGGTAGTCAAAGAGAGTGTTGAGATAGAAAAATATTCTAAATCTTCAATTAATTCACTATGAAAGAGAGTAATTTTATGTTGAATGAAGTTATTCCTTTGGTAGATCGCTTTGAGCTCTTCAACTAGTTCAGAATTTTTTGAGTTATTTGACGTTGTTGGACTGTTTATTATGGAGGGGACAATTCAAGAGTCACAATACTGAATTTATTCAAATTATGAAGTATCAAGCTTGAATCTCTTTAAAGATATAAAAATATTTAGCCATGTTGGTGAACTTATTGGCCGAAGGTTATATATCCGTAACTTTCCTTTGATGAGGTTTTGTGCTCTATTAACAACCATGAACTTTTATTGATCAGCAATACTGATTTTATTCCCTTCTTCAAAGATATTTACTATTATAGTTACTCTAATAGCTAGTGAGAAGTTGTATGAGTACTCAACAGTATAATTTAGTTGTTATAAGTCTCTAGAGGATGAAATTTTAGGTCGATGTACATTTCTAGTGAGGGGGCTATCAATAACAAAATCGCAGATAAGGTCTGTGTACATTCTATTCTTCTCAGACCCTCACTTTTGAAACTACATTAGATATGTTGTTATTGATGAAGTGTTGGTGGTCATGCAACCATGTAAATATGATGCCACAACAGCCATTAAAGTAAACGATGAATATGCATATGAATCTCGAATCATATTTGCTTGTATTATATGTAACCTTATAAGCGTTCCTCCTTTTTATGCTGTCACTATTTACATATAATAAAAGCTATGGAGTACTAGATTGTAGTATATTGTTTTTCAAAGTTCAAGCTAGATGACATAAATTGTTGTCTTAACTGTTAATTTCTCTCTATGACAATTTTTTTCTTTCTTTTTATTTCTTTGGTTAATTAATTACCGAATTTTGTTTCACTCTGACAATCATTGTGATGAAAGTACTAACAATTTGAATGAGAATACGAGATTAAGGAAACAAAACATCAATATATGCATATGCACAAAAGAAAAGAACTTGAACTTATCCATATTTGACATACTTGTGTAAATATCATTTATTAAAAGGGATAATGCACAAGAACCCCTAGACTATGAACCCCCCAGACTATATATGAAATCTCACAGACATACCTTAACTAAACTAAGGTCCTAATACCCCCTGAACTTTTTTTTTTGTAATAATGTACACCTTTTGTCTTATGTGGCACACTCCGTGACTCCACGCAATTGGACGCGTGGGAGATATTTGGATTCCACATAAGCTAAAAAGTTACATAAAAATACAAAAAAAGGGTTTGGGGGGGGGG
>NC_028641.1:10275309-10317608 GCF_001406875.1 Solanum pennellii | reverse complement strand
AAAAAAAGGGGTTGGGGGGGGGGGGGCAGGGATAGGAGCTTATGTTAGTGAAGGTATGTCTCTATGATTTAGGTCATACTCTAGGGGTACTATCTTTTTCCTTTATTAAATTAGATTAAAAAGTGAGAAAATAATGTCATTTATTATAATCAACAAGAGGTGGATCTACTTATCGTGTATACTTATATAAATATTACCTTATAAGTGACATACTTGTGTAAATATCGTTTTACAGTTTTAGTACATAAAACTTTAAAAGTTCACCTACGAGTTCATCAGAATAATAATTTTAGCATACTGTATTCTTGTTATTGTGTCTCCATGTGTGGATTTACAATAAGCATATTTGTAGTGATGATATGAGGTTGTATCGGAACCCTTATTGGTATGTTATACTCTCCTTGTTATTTGATATGTCTTCTTTATTTATGTGTATTCCTTTTAACTTATTTAATGTTCATTCCTCGACTCGAGTATCATTCGCAACTATCCTTCTACCTACACAAGGATTGAAGGATGATATATACACACTCACATGATATTGGTGAAAGATGTAGCAGACCACATCAACTTATTTCTAAATTGAGATCTATCTCTGATGATAAATTATCTTTGTACATTTTTTAACCATCAATAATTTAAAAAAAATCTTTTGAAACATTTATATTGTTGATGATTTATTGTTGTAGAATACAAACAGTACTATAATAATCGACGATAAAGGACTTCGCGCAACATATGTATCTGTACACTAGTTTAATAATATGGAGAAATGCTTACAATAAATACAAAAAAAAAAACATATTCAACGTCTCGTCCTATATTTGATAGAAAAAAAGAAGTGCAAAAGGAACATACCAACAAAACTAAGCATAATTTGACGGATATCGTTAGGGGATTACCAATGCTTTCTGCAGGATTGTATCCCCCAACAACAACAATGTGATCTAGTTGTTTAGTTGAACTATCAAATAACATGATCAATCTCCGAATCAAAAGTGTTATATCCCCCTTATTTTTCTGGCGAAGGTGTATAGAAAATGTGAAATTGGGGGAAGAAAACGTATATAACACACCATATTTAGGATATTCAATGGTAAACCATTTCGTCCATGACATATTACCTTTGCAGTCTTTCAAAATCCAAACATCAAAAGTAGTAGTACATATATGACAAGTATAAAGCAAAGAGAGGTAATTTTCCACCACTCCCAGTTTGATATTACAATTGTCTTCTCCACAATTGGAAATCTCCAAGCTTCCCCATGTCTCATTTGCTACATCAAAAGAAATGATGTTGCGTGCATCATCATCATTAATACCCGTAGATGCAATCCAATAAAGCTTCCCATTGAAAAAATTACCCGAATGATATATTAGAAAGATCCCCTGAAGCTTATCATGGAGTGTTTTCCAAGAATTCAGCTCTCAATCTGTAAATATTGACGACAATCCTCATGTTGGATACTTCATCATATCAAAAATTATGACAATGATCAAGAAATAGATCTTTATAATCGTCACATGAGTCATCGTATCCAAAATCATATTTAGAATAGAAATAGGTACCCCCAAGGATAATTAAGTAATTTTATTGACTTGTTAATGGTGGGATCCCATATATACATCTCCCATTCGTGATTGCAAAGATAAATCAGCCCATTGACAGTGTTTACACCCAATTTTGACCCTCCCCAATAGAAATTGATTCATTGATCTTCTTGAATTTAGAATGATCTAAAATAATTAATTTTATGAAATTGTAAATATCTTTCAAGTTATTTTTAAGGTAATTTTGTCATTTATATAAATGTTTTACTAATATATAGGTTTTATGTAATTTTTGTATATACTTAATATATTTTATAAACATTTTGAAAAATCATCTCAAAAAGATTTTAATTTTAGTAAGAATTTTATTAAATTAGTTTAGCTTAAAATATGGTTATATTTTTTGAATCATTAGATTACAATTAGGTTTATTATTTTATTTCGTTAATATTAAGAAGCTCGTTAATTAATTAATATTAATTCCTCCTATTTGAATCCTAGTCAAATCTTCGAAAATCAATTATTTTAGTTACGTCTTTAATTCGTTTAGCTAAATTATTAATTGAGAAAACTACATAAATCCCACTAGTTTGGCTTCTAATTACTAATATTCCCGATAGTTTCAAATACTACTTACTCTACCATATTTCATACTTAGGAAGTAAGGATACATGAGATTGGATCTGGAGATACATGTATCTACCGAATTTTAAACTGAGATACATATTTTATTTGTTTGAATCAATAGGTTGTAACGGATTTCCTCAATTAGAGGAGTAATTAAGGATTTTCGTAATAGATGAATAATTAATTCTAAAAATTTAAATTAATAAAATACATTATTATAAGGCGAAAATCAAGGAGTGTATCTATTTAATTAATTTCAAATTATTATTTCAAAATTATCCTTTGAAATAGTAAATTCATTGCATTATTAGTCTTAAACAAAAGCATGTATATCTTGGTCATATAATTTGATTAATTTCATTAGTTACTCCTATGATAATAAATTTATTAATTTGATGTATCCCTTATCAATATATGATGTATCTAACAAACGAAATACTATACCTGAATATTATATAAGTAGATTCATATGTCTCATACAAGTATCTAGTATTATTTTCGTGTATTTATTATATGTGTCATGTATTAATTTCATGTATCTATTTATATGATCTAGTTTTAATTTCATGTATCTAGTATTAATTTGATGTATCAAGTATCAATTTCATACATTATATTACAAAACATGTATCTCAGATACATAATAAGTATATACATATGATTATTTGGATCTAAATATAAAATGCAACTGAAACACAAATTTTAGAAACAAATCATGATAGCGAGATACATTTATCATTAAAGGCGAGATATGTGTATCCAACAGTTTTAAAATCGAGATAGATGCTATTAATTTGAATTAAAAATGAGATACATGTCTTCAACAATTTTAAAGGGTCGTTCCTACAGTATTAGACTGCTAACAGGACTATTTTCAGTAACGCAATAAAGGGACTTGAAATAAGCTACAGAGGATTCCTCCAATTTTCAGTATTTGTTAAGAAGTCACAAGGAGTCTGCTTCAATAGTGAATCCATCATGGTTACGATTCTAACCAAAATAGGCATGAGTTCTGTTCTTATTATTCAGTATCACGTGCCCAAAGCGATGATTTCCGACGGCATAATACCGTGGTTGTGGTTTTGCATGCATCCTGCAACGGAAATGAAGGGAGACTTTTTTAAAAAAAATAAAAAAATAAAAACAACCCAAAATAGTTTTTGAGAGATATTATGAAGAATTTATATGTTGAGAAAATGAAGAGAGACAAAATGGTGGGTGGAGGAGGTTGAATTGCTAATGTATGTACCTTTAATTAGTTTAAATTTTAAGATAATTATCTAATATCATATTTGAGGATTGTGTATCTGATTTAATTTTTTAAAAAAATATATGCTAGAATTATTAAAAAGTGGCATTATAAGTAATATTTTTAAACTATAGATATTATATGTATATATGGTAGTTAAGTATGTCTAATGATGTAGTTTTTCCTTATTAATTATTCTATTGTAATTTTAGCAAAACAACCCATTTAGAAACCAAAGTTTTGGGCCTTTATTTCAGCGAGCGTCCGTTCCAATCGCCCCGTGCCAACCCCATTCCCAATTTTCTCACAAAATACAATACATCAGCGATCCAAACATCCCCGGAACACAATTGCAGCAACGCATCTTCTTCAAGCAGAACACAGCCAGAACGCAGCCCATCGCGATCCAGAAGATCGTGTTTTCTTCGTCCTTCACTCAATAATTGGGCGGACGCCATTCTCTATCGGTTGAGAACTATACGATTTACATCTCCTCAACCTTATCTCTTAGAGGGAATTCAAATTTCAAATTCACCCCTTTGCTTTACCCCATTTCCCCCTCATTCAGCCTCATCTTCTCATCTATATATGTTAGCAAATAAAGTCTTGTTTTCCAGCTTTGTCCTAGTCTTTCGGAGAATAGTTTATCATGGATTTGTTTCCTATCTATTAGGAGTAATATTAGCTAGTGGTTCCTACTTTCTTGCTTACTATTGTTATGTCTTTCCACCTATAAAATCTGCAGCCAAGAGTACTAAATAACAGTCCAAAAAAATCCATTTTATTTTAAGCGTGTTGCCTCTATATCAGTTTTTGCTTTCTGCGTATTCTTCCTTCTTGTGCATCTGTTCACAGTGGTATCAGAGCAAGTGTGAGATCCTGGAGCGAAAAATAAAATAAAAAAAAAAAATATAGCAGCAGCTAAACCTCTCTTCTCTTTTCTGTTCCACTCATGGCATCAGATAGTAACTTTGTACAAGCAGCAATTCCTCGCTTTGATGGTCACTACGACCATTGGAGCATGCTGATGGAGAATTTCTTACGGTCAAAGGAGTATTGGCCAATTGTGGAGGACGGCGTTAACACTCCGGCGGAAGGCGAAATTTTGACGAATGCTCAAAAGGCAGAATTGGAAGCGAAAAAGTTGAAAGATCTAAAGGCGAAGAATTATCTCTTTCAGGCTATCGATCGTCCCATCCTAGAAACTATTCTTTGCAAAGAAACTTCTAAGGATATTTGGGACTCCATGAAGAAAAAATATCAGGGAACTGCCAGAGTGAAGCGTGCACAGCTTCAAGCCTTGAGAAGAGATTTTGAGACTTTGCAAATGAAGGAAGGAGAGTCTGTAATGAGTTACTGTGCTAGAACAATGGAGATTAGCAACAAAATGCGATTCCATGGAGAGAAGATGAATGATGTCACAATTGTTGAGAAAATATTGCGCTCTTTGACGCCAAAGTATGACTATGTCGTTTGCTCCATTGAGGAGTCAAAAGATATAGATGAGTTGTCGCTGGACGAACTGCAAAGCTCCCTATTGGTGCATGAACAGAAGATGAACCGCAGTTCAACTTCTGAGGAGCAGGCCTTGAAGGCATCTACTTTTATTTCTTCCAATACTAGAGGAAAGGGTAGAGGTAGAGGTAGAGGAAGAGGGAGAGGAGATCGAGGAAATAGAGACGGAGGCAACAAATATGGCAGCAGAAATTTTAGAGCCAATGATGACGGCAAAGGCAGGGGAAAGAATTTTGACAAATCAAAGGTAGAATGCTATCGATGTCATAAATTTGGTCATTATCAGTCCGATTGCTATACTAGGCTGCCTAGTGACAAGGATGAGAGGTCAAATTTTGTTGAAAGCAACGAAACCGAGACCTTGTTGATGGCAATACAAGCAGAAAAAAAACTCGTGGAGGACGTTTGGTATTTGGACACAGGCTGCAGTAATCACATGAGTGGGAGTAAGTCTTGCTTTTCTTATTTAAATGAAGGCTTTCGTTCTAAAGTTAGTTTTGGTGATTGTTCTACTGTGGATGCAATGGGAAAGGGGGATATTAAAATTAAAGCCAAGAATGGTTTTGAAGAAGTAATATCAAATGTGCTTTATGTTCCTGCATTAAAAAGCAACTTATTGAGTGTTGGACAATTGCAAGAAAAGGGGTATTTTATTCTCATTGGGAAAGGTGTTTGTGAGATTTATAGTCCTACTAGAGGAGCTATTGCCGCTGTGAAAATGAATTCGAAGAGGTTATTTGCCTTGAATATTGAGAGTATTCAATCTTGTTTAAAGACGGAAGTAAAAGATCCTTCATGGTTGTGGCATTTTAGATATGGTCATTTGGGCTTTGGTGGATTAAAAACTCTCCAACAGAAAAATATGGTGATAGGTCTTCCCGAAATTATCATCCCTTCCCAAGTTTGTGAAGAATGTGTTGTTGGCAAACAACATCGTTCTCAATTTCCAAAAGGAAAGTCATGGAGAGCAAAGGGTATTTTGGAGCTGGTGCATTCAGATATTTGTGGCCCAATTAAACCGGTTTCTAATGGAGGTAAAAGGTATTTTATTACCTTTACGGATGACTATTCTCGAAAGACGTTGGTTTATTTTTTACAGGAAAAATCAGAAGCTTTTGGAGCCTTTAAAAGCTTCAAAGCTCAAGTAGAAAATGAAACTGGAAGGGCCATAAAGACTCTTCGAACTGATCGTGGTGGCGAGTATTGCTCAAAAGTCTTTGAAGATTTTTGTGAATCTAATGGAATTCGAAGAGAGCTCACCACTGCTTATACACCACAACAAAATGGTGTATCGGAGAGGAAGAATAGAACCATTCTCAATATGGTGCGGAGTTTGCTAGCAAGAGGAAGAATGGAGAAGACTTTCTGGCCGGAAGCGATAAATTGGAGCATTCATGTATTGAATAGAAGTCCAACATTTGCTGTTCAAAACATGACTCCAGAGGAGGCTTGGAGTGGAAGAAAACCAACAGTCAATCACTTCCGAATTTTTGGTTGCATTGCTTATGCACATGTTCCAGACGAGAAGAGGAAGAAGCTTGATGACAAAAGTGAAAAGTGTATCTTTCTCGGTGTAAGTGAAGCATCCAAGGCATATAAATTGCTTAATCCACTGACAAAGAAGATTGTAATTAGTAGAGATGTCATTTTTGATGAAGAAAACACTTGGAACTGGAGTATGCAGCAGTCTACTCCAATCGTGTTTGATACGGGAGCAGATGAAACTGCTGCGATGCCCGAAAGTGCAGAGAATTCAGCTCCCACAGCTGCTGAAATTCTACCAGCTATTGCTGAAATTTCACCAACTGCTGAAACTGTACCAGCAGCTTTAGAAGAAACTGATGCAGCAGCTCAGTCTCTTCGTCGTGCTCGCAGAAAGCCTGCGTGGATGGTGGACTATAAGGTAACCGGAATTAATGCTAAAGATGATGCAGTCAATCATTTTGCATTGTTTGCAGACTGTGACCCAATAATGTTTGAGAGTGCTGTTAGAGAAGAAAAATGGAGAAAGGCGATGGATGCTGAAATTGAAGCTATTGAAAGGAATGATACTTGGGAGCTTATTGATCTTCCTGAGAAGCACAAAATTATTGGTGTCAAGTGGGTCTATAAGACGAAATTGAAAGAAAATGGTGAAATTGACAAGTATAAGGCGCGATTGGTTGCCAAGGGATACAAGCAGGAGTATGGTGTGGACTATACTGAAGTTTTTGCTCCAGTTGCAAGGCATGACACTATCAGAATGCTACTTGCCTTGGCAGCTCAAAATTCGTGGCCGATCTTCCAGTTGGATGTCAAATCAGCTTTCCTACATGGATACTTGGAGGAAGAGGTATTTATCGAACAACCCCCTGGTTATATTAAGATTGGAAATGAGCATAAGGTTTATCGATTAAAGAAAGCTCTTTATGGACTAAAGCAAGCCCCGCGAGCTTGGTATAGTCGCATTGAGACTTATTTTCAAAAAATGGGTTTTCAAAAGTGTCCATATGAGCATACACTTTTTGTGAAAATTGGGGAGAATGGGAAAATGCTCATTGTGTGTTTATATGTTGACGATCTCATATTCACGGGGAATAGTAGTATCATGTTTGCTGAATTCAAAAAGTGTATGATGAATGAATTCGAGATGTCTGATCTTGGTAAAATGCATTATTTTCTTGGTTTGGAAGTGGTGCAATCTGATGATGGGATATTTGTTTCTCAAAAGAAGTATGTGCGAGAAATTTTAATTAGGTTTAAGATGCAGAATTGCAATCCAACCAACATTCCAGTTGAGTTTGGCTTGAAACTAAACAAAGTTGGGAGCGGAAAGAAGGTGGATAACACGTTTTACAAGCAAATTGTGGGTAGTTTAATGTATCTAACGGCTACAAGACCAGACATCATGTATGCTGTCAGTCTTGTAAGTAGATATATGGAGTGCCCAACTGAAATGCATCTTTTAGCTGCGAAGAGAATTCTTCGATACCTACAAGGAACCAAGGATTTTGGAATTTTCTACAAAAAGGGAGAAAAGTCAGATTTGACTGGCTTTACTGACAGCGATTATGCAGGAGATCAAGACGATAGAAAGAGCACTTCAGGTTATGTCTTTCTGCTAGGCACAGGGGCTGTTTCATGGTCCTCCAAAAAGCAAACAATTGTCACATTATCAAGTACAGAAGCAGAATTTATTGCTGCTACAGCTTGTGCTTGTCAAGCTGTTTGGCTTAGGAGAATCCTCGAAGAGCTTCAGTTCAAAATGGGAAGAGGCACTATAATATTTTGCGACAACAATTCTGCCATAAAGTTGTCAAAGAATCCTGTGAACCATGGAAGAAGCAAGCACATTGATGTGAGGTATTATTTCCTGCGAGACCTCAATAATGAAGGAACGGTAGAGCTGCAGTATTGCCGAAGTGAAGATCAGTTGGCGGACATTTTAACTAAACCTCTCAGGTTTCTCCCTTTCCAGAAGCTGAGAAGGTTAATGGGTATTGGCACGATGGAAGAGTTCAAGTAGCTAAAGTTAACCTGAAGCTTGAGAGCTTTCAGTTTAAGGGAGAATGTTAGCAAATAAAGTCCTGTTTTCCAGCTTTGTCCTAGTCTTTCGGAGAATAGTTTATCATGGATTTGTTTCCTATCTATTAGGAGTAATATTAGCTAGTGGTTCCTACTTTCTTGCTTACTATTGTTATGTCTTTCCACCTATAAAATCTGCAGCCAAGAGTACTAAATAACAGTCCAAAAAAATCCATTTTATTTTAAGCGTGTTGCCTCTATATCAGTTTTTGCTTTCTGCGTATTCTTCCTTCTTGTGCATCTGTTCACAATATAAACCCCCTCATCCTCATTGTTAAGGGTTGAGAAATTTTTTTTGGCAAGAAACGAAGTGGAAGTATAGGAAAAGTTGGGACAAAAAAATGGAAAAGCAAAAGAAAAGGTTGGGGAAAAAATAAAAGAAAGCTAGCTTACGCAGGAAACAAAAAATATACCGTAAGATAACAAGGTGCACAAAGTCATATACAAAATACATAGGGATAGACTCTGAACGATCGGAGTTTAGAGTTTAGTTATGAGTTTGATTTCTCGTTCACTACATAGGGTTCGTCGGATTCTCACTTGCGGTGGTGGTGGTGGTATAGCTCCCTTCAACTCGTTCTCGTCTAAGTTTGCTTCCCGAAAAAGGTAATATTCTTTTTATCTTTACAATTTTTTTAGTTGGTGTTTCATTTGATAACTGAAGCTTTTTGTTGGTTTCTCTTTCCCTCTCATGAATGCATCTGTTCCATCTTGGTTCTATGTTAATGTCCAATAATTGCTCGATTTAATATCTTAGTTGATGTATCTCTTTAGTTTTTGAAGATGAAGTTTGAGTCTCCTTACTGTTGGTTCATTTTATTCTATTTTGAGGAAGTTAGCTGAACCTCTGACTCGTTTTGGTTAAAATAGTTTGATGGTTCAAGTGCAAGTTTAGTAGCTTTTGATCATTTTTTTTCTTTCATCTTTTGTTTGGGTTTGATGTTGGAGTTAAATCTTTGTGTCTGCCGTGAATGGAGAATGCATTTTGTCATTTGTTGCTCATAATTATCATGTGTTTTCTTAAATAAAACAAATCTAATATGTCTTAATGTAGCCTTACTGTGAAAAAAAATGAATCTTTATTATAGTATTTCAATTAGTTCATATCTTCCTCTAATGTGTTGTTATTGTTAAGAATGAATGAGCTCATGGTTGCCTCTATTTTATTCTCTATGCCTCCGTCTGTTGCCTTATTCTCTTGTGAAGTTTAAATTCTTCAAGTGGAACTTTGGTTTGTTTGAAAATAACTATTATATGCTTTTGTCTGTGCATGCTTTTAGCATATTCAGTTTTATAGCTCAAGCATGATTTTAGCATATTTTGTCTTGTTTTGAGTGACCAATTGGTGATTTTATTTTTTCCTTCAACTCCTTATTTTTAATTATATTATTATATACACGGTTGCGAATTTTATTAAGATAATTCATGGCTTGCCCTTAAAGTATGAATATTAACCCTTGTTGTATTTCTTTTTGTATGGGATACTTGCCTTGAGTCCATGAGACTCTTCCCTTGCACTTGAGTTGGATTGAAACCCAACACCACCATCGAGTAAATCTTGATCAAATACAGGGCAGATGGAAGCTGAAATATCGGAAATGGAGTTGATATACAAGTTTATATACATTGATATACAATTTTTGTATACCGTACGAAGCCGCCGATATACACCTCTATACATTCACAGTATAAAAATGAAGCAGAATCGAAAATGGGCTGAAAAGGGACCCGAATGGTGCAGCCCTCTTATTTTAGTATTGGATCAAATCGGCTGAGTTGGTTGGAGTAAATATGCATATGATTATATTTAAAAGATTAAAATGAATATATCCTTTAAATACAGGTTAATTTTGACTAAAAATATTGAAAAGGAACCATCCTAGTAATTGTTTCAATTATAAAACCCTAAGGAACCATTGATCTGCCTTATTCATTTTCCTCAATTATCTATGCCGCGTAGCATATCTACCATGGAAGAAAAGGAAAATCTCCCTTCCCAAGTAAATCAGTTTGCTGATAAATCCCTTGATTTATTTGACAAACAAGTAGGACCCCTTTTCTCTAGCTTTTTAGTGGTCTACCAAGGAGTTCTATTAGTGACTTGTAGATTGGCTCAGGCCATTGTCACCTTGATACTATTGAAGTAGCTCATTTCCAATTCAGGTATCTTTCAAAATGAAGATTCGATTTAATCCTTCTGTTACCTAGGGCTTCATATTGAAAAAAGGGTTGATTGATCGGATCTTCAACATGATGTATTGATTTTACTAGTTAGACACATAGATATGATTGAAGATTATCTCAATTTCAGTCCTATTTGCAAATTGTTGCCCTTTGTGATCACTAGGGAAATATTAAACAATAACATCCCTAGGGATACCTGGCTACCAGGAGGATGAATGGATTCCACAAGCGAGTAGAAGAAGATGATGATGAAGAGAAGGTGTGCATATATTGCACAACAAGATTTCTAGTTGTCCAGATCGTTTAAGCTAGTTGCAAATACACCAATCAGAGATTTAGTAGACCAAGCTTTTCTTTTGAGGTGCTAATGCTTCTCTTTTGGTATCCAAGTACTTGTCGCAACTGGCTGAAGATATGACAAATAATAAGGCTGAATGGTCAGTCTTGTTCTGCCTCTTCTATATCAACATTTCACTATAACGACCAAATGTTCTACAGAGCAAATTGTTTCTACTATATTTTTTGATATGTTCTTATTGTAAAAATATTTCATTTTATTAGTCAAACGTTCTTTTGCCGTAGATTGGAGTTTATATGTATTTTGATTAGAAAATATAAAATATTGACAGAAATTACATGGAGTCCGATTTGCTATAAAAATATCGTAATTTTTTATGTGTTTGTTGATTTTCATGATTAATATAAAATTCTCTTTTTTTAATTTGCTTAGTCAGTTACAGAATTGATATATAATATCATTAATTTCAATGTGCTTGATGACTACACAATGTATATAAAATTATTGTTATTTTAAATGTGCTTGATGAGTTACATGATGAATATAAAATTTGGTTATTTTCAATGTATTTGATGAATTACATGATGAATATGAAATTCTATTATTTTCAATGTGTACAATGAAATATATGATGAATGCAAAATTATCTTTATTTTCAATGTAATTGATAAGTTGCCTAATCAATATACAATAATTGTTAATTTTTATGTGCTTAATGAGTTACATGATACATATAAACTTGTCATTATTTTCAATATGTTTGATGAGTTACGTGATGAATATAAACTTGTTATTTTCAATGCACTTGATGGATTACATGATGAACATTATACAAAATTATCATTATTTTCAATGTGCTGGATGAGTTGAATGATAAATATAAAATTGTCATTGTTTTTAATGTGTTTGATGAGTTACGTGATGAATCGAAATAAATTTGTCGTTATTTTCAATGAACTCATTGGGTTACACTATGAATATATAATCATTGTTACTTTCAATGACTTTGATGAGTTACATGATAAATATACAATTATCATTATTTTCGATATGTTTGTATATGCACACAATTAATTCTCTTTTGGACAATCATTTTCTTTCTTTCACTTTCTTTAACTTTTTTGGTGATATACTTTGCTAATCATTAAAGTTTGTTGAAGTTTGCAATGTCAACAAACTTTTTTACTTCATTATATATGCATATGCTCAAGAAAATAATTTTCATTCAATTAGATTTGATGTTTGTTACATGCTTATAGAAGCCAGAGCATGTTACACATTTTAGTGCTACAAATTTTACTAGTCATGTGAAAAATCACTGGTGTACTTCAATAACTCTTTTGGAATTCGTAAGCTTTTAGAAATTCGAAGCTTGTATGTATATGAGTAATCCAAACTCGGACTACATAGATCGACATGAAGCTTGATATATCTATTATGGATATATATATAATGAATTTGTATAAAATGCAAGAGCATATCTCAAATGTCTCCATATATAGGTGCCACTTGTAGTTATCATTCTCGTTTGGTGTTTATAGGAGACATACAATGTTGTATTATTCTCATTGTATTTTTGTATTTTTGTATAAGTGTGGTAGTAAGCGTGAATAATATTGATTTGTTTTATTACATTTTAAAATATCTTTTATAAGTCGAAAACCTCCTTTTAAGTTGTTTATGTTATTAATGTCTATGATGACATGTTAGATAATATTTACAACATATTACTATTTTTATTCCATCATCTGGGGTTGTGATATCTTTGGTGTGAAGGGTTAGTCTTGACCCCAACCATGTTGATTAATCCAAAATCTTACTGTTGTTAGGGGGGACAATTGACCATACCCCTAACCAACAGAATACATTATAAAAAGTTTCAGAAAAAGAGTGGGGAAGGATTTTCGTACGCAATCTCTTTCTCTATCAAAAAATCAAATGAATTCTTAGTCTACAAAAATATATATTACATTTTCATATTTGTTCCTCGTGGAAGGTACTTGCCACTTATCTAGTCTTATAGAAGAGAATGCCAAGAGGAGAAATAGGTTTCCTTTTCATTAGTAGAGGACATATTGACAAAGTAATGAACCCCCATATTAGCTTCTCAATAACAATGAGTGTAGTTGGCCTTGCTAATACTTTTATTAGTATCATATATGATCTTTTTCAGCTTTAGATTAACAGTGTTCCTGCTTTTCAATATGTTTGTGATTACCAAGGAATTCATTTCAATCGTGAATCTGTTGATTCCATTCTCCACACATCAACTAGGATTGAACTTGCACACTATTAGATATCCCAACTAATATATATAGAGCATTTTGAATGGTCAATTCATGAACACTACCTTTTTTCCTATAACTCTACTAGACCGATGAATAATGTCGAAGGAGGCACCAATGTAATTCCACATATGAGATGCATCTTTCCCTTGTGTAAATGTGCGTTGAATGTAAGCTGTTACAGGTCATTACAACAATAACATTCAGAATTTTAATGATTGCATAAAAAGGTAGTTTCCCTTTGTATAGCCTCCAAGAAAGAAAGAAGATTTTAAAAAGAATAGACACTCTCTATAAATACCTATAATTACCTATAATTACCTTATAAGTAACTTAAATATATAAACCTTTTTTATAATTACATTTTTTTATATGTAATGTACATCGTTGGGTGGCTATGTTAGAACCCCTAGTTTCGAAGCAGATGTGTTATGCTACCCGGCACCTAAGTTTGTCACCCTCGCTTCTTGACTTTAAAAAGACTCCATGACTTGATAATATTTTCACATGTGCATATACTTTGTTATCGATAGTGAAACTAACTATTATTACCAACTTTTTTGTGATTCCTTTTAAATAACATTAATCTATCTTAAAGATTTCATTTCAATTGCAATATGGATTTCGTACCCGTACGAGGATACTTCACATGTATGTCTGATATACCGTGGTTTCACGGTATTTTTAATGCTTTTTCCTTATGTTTAGTGTGTGTCCAAAAGCCTTTTTGTATTGATTTTTATGTTAATTTCCCTTTATTTGAAGGAAATCTATCTAAAGATGAACGCGGAAGTTTTTGAGCAAGAAATGCAGAAAAGTTACCACCTATGGAGATTGTGACGGTCCGTCATGCTTGTGACGGTCCGTAGGTGGCATCGTAGTGAAGCTGCTGAAGGAAGATGGGGAAGTATGACCAAGTGTGGGGTTAGGAAGTGCATGACGGACCGTCATAGCCATGACGGTCCATCCTGCTTGTTCGTCATGATGATCAGAGAAGTAGTCCCAGTACCCAAATTTCAAGAAGTTTAAGTGTTATGGAACGGAGACCCTCGACAGACCGTCGTTCTTGGAACGGTCCGTCATACCTGTTCGTCGAGGGTAATGAAGAAAGCAGCATAAGGATTTGTAAAGTATAGGATGACGGAGGCAATCATGGCCCGTCGTGACCACGATGGCCCATCACGAGGTCCGTCGACCTAACTGCGTTTTGACAGATTTTCAGCAATTAGTGTCCTTCTTTTATTAGGTTTTTGTTTTTTTATAAATAGTTGTAAAAACCTCGTTTTTGGGGTTAGACCCTTTGTTGGTTAGAATCTCTTATAGTTGTTAGACTCTCGAATGTTAGACACATTATGTTAGATTCTTTGTTAGTAGATTATTTTTGATATTAGACTTTGGATTGTTACACTTTTCTCTGGAGTTGATTGTTGGTGATTTTTTCGATTAATCAAGAAAATTTCTGTATTTATTCTTTCTCATTGAAGTAAGTGCATGAATTCTTATATCATATATATGAATATTGTGATTATGACTATGGGTAACTAAACTCCATAACTATGGTTGTGGGAACCATAAGTTAATAATGAGGTAAAATCTAACTAAAATAACAATTCTAGAATAGTGTCTTGCATGTATTGATAATTCTTTCGTCTAGAAGTTTTTTTAACGGATGGACAACGTTAGAACTCGCCTTAATGCTACTTTCCAGACCAAGGAGGTAGATAATAGGAAAATATTATCAACATAGATTAAGTGTATACTATCTAATAGGCTAGTATTGATTGGTACGAGGTAATAACTTAGTCAAATATGAAATACAATGCTTAATATGAGGTAAAGGTAAGGGTTAGTATAGCAACACACGCAGCTGGACGAAGGTGCGGAGTGAAATTTTCTAGATGACGGACCAAGGATTTAGAAATACATAACTTATCACTTAGCATGCAAGATACTAGGAGAGAATTGTTATAGTTAGAATTATCAAATTAGGAACCTGTGAGGAACAGGTAAACCCTAGTTACTTTAATTAATTGATTAAACTCCAAAATTTGAATCTGTTAGTTTTTTACTTTAATTTAGTTAGTTATTTTCGTTCATTTAGAAATAAAAAACCCCCCTTTTATTGTCTTTTTTTTCTAAGGAAATAATTGACTAAATTATAGTAAGAATAGATTAAAGTTAAGTCTAAACTATTTTCCTTGTGGGAACGATCCCAACCTCATTAGTTGGGTTCTTTACATGATGCAACCGCTTTACTTCTTATTTGAGAAATAAGTTTGAGCGTATCAAATTTTGGCCGTTGCCGGGGAAAGTAGCTTTTAGATTAACTTAAACTTTTAACTATAGTTTAGTCGATATTTTCTTAATTTTACTTTGTTTATTGTTTTTAATTCTTGTAGAACTATCTTCCTTGTATTCAAAATACACGGAGAGGAAGAGAACCCTTTTTTCCCAACGATCACGAATTAGAGCGTACACTATGCAACATGAATCGAAACTTGGGTATTAATGATGATGATCCAAACCAGAACATCCCAGCTCCGGTTGATGTTCATGGTAAGTTATTACCCGATGCTCCGGGTGAAAATTACCAGAGGGGACAAAATCCCGCTCCACGTCCTCAAGAATACTACAAAGGCTATGACAATATAGCAGACTCCGATGGGCCACTTGTCTTGCCCCCTCTACCACCAGGACACACCTTTGTGGTAACTAGTAGCCTGATGCAAATGCTCACTGCCAGAGGTTTGTTTTCAGGGATACCTTCTGAGGAACCACATGCCGATATAGCTAAGGTAAGGGTAGTGTGTAAAATTTGTGTATGGAGGCCTGATTTGGATTTGGATGTAATAGGGCTACGAGTATTTCCTCTCTCACTGACGGGAGAGGCTGCTATTTGGTTCACTGAGCTCCCTTATAACTCAATTTTCACTTGGAATCAACTAAGGGACGTTTTCTTAGCACGTTACTACCCGGTCTCCAAGAAACTAAAACACAAAGACAGAGTGAACAAGTTTGTGGCACTACCAGGATAGTCAGTTAGTAGTTCTTGGGATGGATTCACCTCATTTTTGAGAAGCATCCCCAATCACCGCATAGATGATGAGTCACTGAAGGAATACTTCTATTTGGGATATGATGATTATAATAAAGCGGTGTTGGATACTATAGCGTGTGGTTCTTATAGGGAGTGTCCTTATGATGAGATTGCTGACAAGTTAGAGAAAATCTCCCGGAACAATAAAGCTTGGAGTACTAGGAAGTCAGATACTGGGGGAAATAACTTTGCAGTGCAATCCACTCACAACCCAGCCACAGATGAGATTCGTGAAGAGATGGCTCAGATGAAAACTGAGCTTGGGTTGGTATTAAAATATGTCACTAGGGTTGGAGAAAAGATAAATGCAGTCAACTACTTATCTAAACCACCACCACCGAATGATGAATGCTATTATGAGGAGGATTCCTATGCGGTAAATGAGAAGACGGGGGGTTTCCGACCGAGTGCCCAAGGCTCTAATCAGGAGAATTGGCGCCAAGGTCAAGGAAACCAAGGTCGGATCTATGGTAACTATAACCGTGAAGGTCATTATGTCTGAGATGGAAACTACAACCGCGACAACAACTTCAACAGGGGTAACTATGGTAACAAAAATGATAGGAATGGGCCATATGTCCCTCCTCAAAATCGTGAAGCTAATCCTAGTGATGGTGGAGATAGTATGGCGAGAGTTGAGGATATGTTGCACAAAATGATGAGGAGGTTCGATGCTAATAATGAGCACATTAATGAGTTAAGGAGTGATTTAACGAGTATTGGGCAGAGAGTCGATGCACATGCATTATCGATTAAGCAGACTGTGTTGCAAATGGCCCAATTATCTGCAACTGTGAACACACGGCAACCAGGCACTCTTCCTAGCAACACTGTCCAAAATCCGAAAAATGACGGACACTTTATGGCAATCACTACTCGGGGTTGTAAGCAGACCATTGATCCACCTATGTCGTCTAAGGAGAAAAAGGTGATAAAAGATAATGATAGGGTGATAGAGGGTAGTGGTGAAGTAGAAGAACACTGGAAAAAAATGCTGAAGTGCCTACAAAGGTAATTCCCATGCCTATACCCCCCCCCATTCCTAAGAGATTAGTGGAAAAGACTGAGGATGGTAAATATCGGCGTTTTATAACAATGTTGAAGCAATTTTCTATCAATGTCCCTTTTGTAGAAGCTCTAGAAAAAATGCCCGGTTATGCCAAGTTTATGAAAGATCTGGTTACAAAGAAAAGATTGGTCACTTTCGAGGATGATGATAGAATGCAGCACTCTAGTGCTATTGCTACAAGATCTCTCGTACAAAAGAAAGAAGATCCGGGTAAGTTCACTATTCCTTGTACAGTCGGGTCATTACATTTTGCGAAAGCATTATGTGATCTGAGGGTAAGCATAAATCTCTTGCCCCTCTCGATTTAAAAGAAGTTGGGTGTGGGTGACCCATAGCTCACTGCGATGCGGCTACTGATGGCCGATCGAACAGTGAAAAGGCCTATAGGGATACTCCATGATGTGCTAGTAAAAGTGGAGTCGTTCATATTACCGACAGATTTTGTTATTCTTGATTGTGAAGTCAATTTTGAAGTGCCTATTATTCTTGGGAGTCCATTCCTTGCTACGGGTAGAGCCTTAGTTGATATGGAAAAGAGGCAGATGAAATTTTGGTTGAACAATGAAGAAGCGACCTTCAACATTTATAGGTCCATGAGGCAGAGTGGTGAGCTCCAATCGGTATCTGCTATATCCTACAAAGAAAAAAAATGAAGAAGTACCATGACCTAGAAAGTGAAAAACGAGAGTTGATGGTTGGGGATTTGGTGCTTTTAGACAATTCTAGGTTGCGTTGGTTTTAGGGCAAGATCAAGTCCAAATGGACTGGCCCTTACTTGATCACCCAACTATTCCCTCATAGAGCAGTTGAGTTAGAAACCAAGAAGGGTGTGCGGTTTAAGGTAAATGGACAACGAATAAAACTCTATTTTGGGCATGCTGAATCGGCAAATGAAGTGATCGAGGCATACCATCTTGATGAAGGCTTAGTAATCAAGTGTCCTCAGTCGTGCCGCGACGTTAAATCAGGCGCTGGTTGGGAGGCAACCCAATACTTATAGTTTTTCTTTCTAGTAATGGTAACATTTCCTACTAATGGGTTTTAAAGTTGCAGGCACATCACCAGGAAATTCTATAGAAAATCAGTCTGCAACAGTCACTGACGGACACATCGACGGACCGTCACGCATGCGACGGACCGTCTCATAAGTCCGTCGTGCTAGGTACGTCTGTCATTTATTTTCAAAACTAGGGAATAGGCGACGGAACCAACGACAGACCATTTTACCTGCGATGGACCGTCGTCGGGGACTCGTTGCGTCATTAATGAGTGTACCCGACTCTAGCCGGTTGGGGGTAATTTAGAAATTGGCAACCTTTAAAAACCCCACCCCTTCATTTCACCCATTTCCTTCCCTCTTTCTCCCATTTCCCTCCCTTTTCAACTTCCAACTTCCAACTTCCTACCTCCGTTCTCTATCAACCGATCGCTTCGCCAAATTCCCTAATTTCGGATATCTCCTTTCTACTGGTCGGAGTCGGTTGTTGTGGTTATGTTCTTGATAACCAAGTACCTCCCTTGCTTGTTTTTCTCAAATTCTCAGGTATGTGTCTCTGATCTCTACCTATTTACATTGCATTTTTTTTAATTCGTATTAGCCTATTTCTTTTTGGTGGGTCTTCATGCTTTGATCCAATTTTGTCTGACCTGGGTTAAGAATCCTTAAATTTCATTGTTAAAACTCTAGAAATAGGTGCTTTAGCATTGCTAGTTTTCTAAGTATTTGGGTTAGACACATGTAGGTTAACACTATAAATTCCATTTGAGTCATAGGGGATGATTGTGGCATCCCCAGTTCTGTCACTGAATGACAGAACGAGACCCCGATGACGGACCGTCGTACCCACGACAGACTGTCATAGGGTTTGTTATAACATCCCACTATACGTTTTCTCCAAGTGTCCACCAACGGATACATGCGACGCACCGTCGTTCCCTGCACAACCGTTCTTGTTGTCAGAGACCCTTTTTAAGGGTCTCCTACTTTTTTTAAGTGTCCTCTGACGTACATCTACGACGGACCGTCATACCCTCGATGGTCCGTTCTGCACAACCTTCGTGATGGTCAGAGACCCATCTCCTGAGGGTCTCCATATATTTTCTAAGTGTCCTCTGACGGACATCTACGATAGACTGTCATACCCTCGACGGTCCGTCCTGCATAACCGTTGTGACGGTCAGAGACCCCTCTCCTAAGGGTCTCAACGACGGATATCAACGACGAACCATCATTGTTACGACGGTCCGTCCTGCTTATCCGTCATACTTGTCAGAGACTTTACTTCAGGGGTCTCCACATCAACATAGTTGAAGTAAGACATGACGGACCACATGACGGTCCTTCGTACTCACGATGAGCCGTCACCTGGTCCATCATGTTTCACTGTTACTGCAGAAAAGTCAGTATAGCTTAGCTCTTCTATTTATTTTGTGTCATTTTTGCTCGTCTTGTTTGCTCCTTCTCGTACTAATATTGATTTTTTGCACGTACTATCTCGAATGGAACCAAAATATGATCGAGTTTACGCACGTGGATGTTCAAAGTCTGTCGCCCTGTCTGCCTGCCTGGCCATAGGATCTGACGATGAGCATGATCCTGAGTACGTGCCCCCAGGCACTGCCACTCCATCACGAGCTGTACGTGCTACCAGAGCTACGCCTAAAAAGGTGGCGTCTGGCGTAGTCACTGCCTCCCAGTCTGATGAGGAGCGCACATTGACTGGCACACCTTTTGGGTAAGCTACACGTGAAGAAGGAGTGTCTGGCTCCTTAGGAGTTTCGTGATCGAAGGAAGACTCCGGGTCCACAGAAGTCCCTACACCCACCACAGCTACACATTCTGCCTCGTTTGATGAGGCTGACAGTTCTGATTCCACTCCAGGCTCACCGATTCGTGCTCTTACACAGGTTGCCGACCAGCCCAACCGGTGGTGTGTCGACGAGCAATATCAAGTTTATTCAGACGCCATGTTTCTGAATGATAAAGGAGTCAAGACACGGACCCTTATACTGGAGAGGCGGGTCCATACGACTAGTCTCCCCACCATGCCAGAGATCCACAATCTCTTCACCAGACAGCGGCTGGAGTGGACAGCTCATTCTTTGGGCTGTTATAGTGAGGAGTTAGTCCGAGAGTTCTACGCCTCTTACGTGGCTACTCTCAGATCACAGATAGATAGGCGGGCTGCCCCCGCCAAACAGGCCCCACTTGAGCATGTCCGAGTATGTGGCATTCAGGTCGTTATCCTCCCTGCCTGCCATCCGCCGGTATCTATACGGCGAGGATGTTGATGCTAATAGTACCCCTCTACCGCCGAGTTTGACTACCGGTGGCAAATTGTAAAAGATGGCCAATTCTTGCGTGAGCCATCGCTGAGAGAGACCACCAAGAGGTGGATGGCCCTGCACTTATCTGTTGATGGAGAGGGTGCCGACTGGGTAACAGAGCCGAAGGGATCAATCAAGAAGGCTAACTTGACCTTCACGGCTAAGTTCTTATGGTTTATTGTCCGCCACTGCCTTTCCCCCACGGGCGCTGATAATATAGTCGCATGGGATAGTGCGGTTCTGATGGTGGTGATGATAGCCGGGTTTGAGGTGGACTTCGCTTGGCTTCTATAGGCGGTCATGCACGAGAGGGCTTTCAAGATCACAACTACTTACCCTTTTCCGTCCATGATATTTTCCCTATGCAGGTCCGCAGGTGTGCCCATCTGGCACATTGATCGGCTCAAGACTCCGCTAGGCACTGTTTATATCGGCCTCATTAGGGATGAGGTCAATAAGTTGCCTCCACGCAGAGGGCCCCGTCCAGAGTTGCCTCCACTTGGGAAAATCTGGCTGATACGGTAGCACATGCTCGCACGACTACGCAGGCTGCTTCTGAAACCACTAACACTACCCCGATCGAGTCTATCCCTGGTAGTAGCACTGCCTCGAGCTCCTCTCGCTCAGTCCCTTTCCCCGCTATGGTCCCTCTTGCTAGGTACAGAAACTAGAGGCAGAGATTGTTACACTTTTGCATCACATCCAGCCTTGGATGTAGAGGTCTATTGCTGAGGCTGAAGATCGCTCGGAGTGGAAAATGGTCCAGCACACAGAGTGGAAGATTGCTGAGATTCATCAGCGCTTGGACACTTTTGAGTTGCGGGTGCTAGCCCGGCCAGCCCCTCAGGTGTATGTGTTGACCCTTCAGGCTGCGGTCGAGAGTCACCGAGCGGACATTGATATGATCCTAGAGGCTAAGGTGCCTGAGTCTGAGGCCTCTTCTGTAGAACCTGCTGAGGACACAGTGATGGCGGCCTTATTCGCCATTTCTGAGATTCCACCACCTCCCCCTCGAGAGCATGCCAAGAGGCATAAGGGTTGAGAGGAGGATGAGTCTAAAGCACGCAAGAAGGAGCACCGTGAGATGGAGCTTACGAGGAGAGCCTCGTTTGCTGATGAGGAGGCGCGTCAGATCAGGGCTGTAGAGTCAGCTGCTGGGGCATCTAGCTCGAGAGATGTGGCGATAGCAGGAGGCACTGCTGATAGTGTTGTTGCTGATGAGGACATTACTGAGGGTGTCCAGACTACAGAGGTAGTGGGTTCCGGGGAACCGGACCCACCAGCTTGCTGATCGTCGGCGCTTTGCGCCCCAGGTTTGCTTCACGTACCACTCTCGTATTTCAATATTTTTTATGCATTGGGGACAATTGCATGTCTTTTTGTTGGGGGTGGGGTAAATGGAAAGTGAGTGCTAGGGTGAAGTCTGAGTAGCCCAATTCACTATCCTCTTATGGGGTTTTCTTGCTTGTGTTCTTTTTCCCCAAGAGACTGATTATTTTTATTGTTGAACCAGCATGTTTATATCTTGTGTACATAGTTTAACTCTAAAGTATGATGGCTAAAATGATATCTTGATGAAATGAAAAGGATGCATGACTAGGCATAGTAATTGATAAATGTGTGGCTCTAAGCATGACATAGAGATACACAACTGCATGACCCTAAGTCTAAAATTCGAATTAGGTGTCTAATAATTTGGTAGAGTAATGAGATGTCAAGTGAGTGTGAGGTTGAGTTGAATAGTCCACTATTTGTACTGAGCTAGAACTTGTCTGGTTAGTCCTTCTAAAAGTAAGCTGTAATAGACAATCAAGAAAGGATCATAGGCCCTTGTTCAATATAGCCCATTTTTTAGCCTAAATAAAAAACCAAATGAAATTAATCCTTCTTTGATCCAAATAATTTGAGCTTAAACTAGACCTTTCTTTTTCACCCCAACTGACTTTTTCTGGGAATAATGTGTTGGCCTTGGTCCCTTCTTGGACATGTGCACCTCAGCTTATGCCAAAAGCATAAGTTGAGGGTGGCTAATGCAGAAAGCAACCTTTTTATGGTCCTGACCCAACTTTGGGTATTGTGTACTTTGACTCATGGCAAAGCCTTGAGTTGAGGGTGGCTATTATGAAGAATGCTCTGGAAAGTGGGGTTGAAAGAACAAAGAGAGTGAAAGAAAAAAAGTAAAGTGACTGAAGAACCAGTTGAAAAAAATAAAATAAAAAACTAAATACAATAAATACAAGCAAGAAAAGAAGAGAGTCACTTACACAAATGAAGAAAGAAGGGAAAATAGCAAGGTGAAAGAATATGAGAAATTGGGCGAAATAAAATGATAAAAAGTGGTATGTTTAGACAATATGTCAAGGAGGGCAAAAAGTCACTAAAGTATACCAAAATATACCTTACCTGACCCTAAGCCTATGTTACAAGCTAAGAAAGTCCAATCGTGATCGTAAGAGTCGTATAGCAAACTTAAAGCAGTGAAAATAAGGGCAAACTTATGGCAATATGTATGAATGAGTTGTGAATTTGTTATGAGAGTGAGCGTTTAAAATAAATCCTTATACTCAAGCTGAAATCATTGTGTGAAAAATGAGGATGTTGTTTTGAAGTGAGGACACTAGTTGCAATATCGAAAATATTAGCACCTCGTTGAGAAATTGAAGAGGATATGTGTCACTGCATGGTGAGTCTGTGTCATGGTCTGATTCCACATAATTCAAGCCTAATAGGGATAACATGCATAAATATGACGAGACTGATCGGGATTGATAGTAAAATGATAGCGAAAGCTAAAACATGGATAATATTGTACAAAGATTTTTGTAGTGAGTCATAGTGCGTCGCTTGAGGACAAACAACGAATTTAAGTTTAGGGTGTTGATATACCGTGGTTTCACGGTATTTTTAATGCTTTTTCCTTAAGTTTAGTGTCTGTCCAAAAGTCTTTTTGTATTGATTTTTATGTAAGTTTCCCTTTATTTGCAGGAAATCCGTTGAAAGATGAACGCGGAAGTTTTTGAGCAAGAAATGCAGAAAAGTTACCACCTATGGATCTTGTGACGGTCCTTCGTGCTGGTGACGGTTCGTAGGTGGCATCGTAATGAAGCTGCTGAAGGAAGATGGGGAAGTCTGACCAAGTGTGGGGTTACGAAGTGCATGACGGACCTTCATAGCCACGACAGTCCGTCCTGCTGGTTCGTCATGATGATCAGAGAAGTAGTCCTAGTACCCAAATTTCAAGAAGTTTAAGTGTTATGGAAACGGAGACCCTCGACGGACCGTCGTGCTTGGAGCGGTCCGTCATACCTGTTCATCGAGGGTAATGAAGAAAGCAGCAGAAGGATTTGTAAAGTATAGGATGACGGAGGCCATGACGGCCTGTCGTGACCACGACGGCCCGTCACGAGGTCCGTCGACCCAGTCGCGTTTTGACAGATTTTCAGCAATTAGAGCCCTTCTTTTATTAGGTTTTTGTTTTTTATAAATAGTGTAAAAAACTCGTTTTTGGGGTTAGACTCTTTGTTGGTTAGACTCTCGAATGTTAGACACTTTTATGTTAGATTCTTTGTTAGTAGATTATTTTGGATATTAGACTTTTGATTGTTACACTTTTCTCTGGAGTTGATTGTTTGTGATTTTGTCGATTAATCAAGTAAATTTCTGGATGTTTTTCTGTCTCATTGAAGTAAGTGCATGAATTCTTATCTTATATATATAAATATTGTGATTATGACTATGGGTAACTAAACTCCATAACTAGGGTTGTGGGAACCATAGGTTAATAATGAGGTAAAACCTAACTAAAATAACAATTCTAGAATAGTGTCTTCCATGTATTGATAATTCTTTCATTTAGAAGTCTTTTTAACGGATGACCAACGTTAGAACTCGCCTTAATGCTACTTGCCGGACCAAGGAGGTAGATAATAGGAAAAGAATTATAAACATAGATTTAGTGTATACTATCTAATAGGCTAGTATTGATTTGTACGAGGTAAAACCTTAGTCAAATATCGAATACAATTCTTAATATGAGGTAAAGGTAAGGGTTAGTATAGCAACACACGTAGCCGGACCAAGGTGCGAAGTGAAATTTTCTAGATGCCTGACCAAGGATTTAGAAATACATAACTTATCACTTGCATGCAAGATACTAGGAAAGAATTCTTATAGATAGAATTATCAAATTAGGAACCTGTGGGGAACACGTAAACCCTAGTTACTTTTATTAATTGATTAAACTCCAACATTTGAATCTGTTAGTTGTCTACTTTAATTTAGTTAGTTATTTTCATTCATTTGGAAATAAAAAAACCTCTTTTATTGTCTTTGTTTTCTAAGGAAATAATTGAATAAATAATAGTAATAATAGATTAAAGTTAAGTCTAAACTACTTTCCTCATGGGAACGATCCCAACCTCATTAGTTGGGTTCTTTACTCGATACGGCCGTTTTACTTCTTATTTAGAATTAAGTTTGAGCTTATCAATGTCCATATGTTGATTTGCATTTAGCACCATAACCATATTTATGGTTGTGATGATATGAATTCTCACAATCAAATTCAAGAATATCACACTTGAAATTCGAACTTCAACTTAAATTAATTTTTTATCCATTATTGCTGCTACAATAAAAACTTAAGGGATTCATTAATTTATTTACATACACAGAAACCTTTTATAAGTACATAACATCGCTCAATTGAATTTCTATTTATGCTTTTGTACCCTAGGAGAACACCAAGATATTAGTTTGGATTCTTTGAAACTAGATATTTACCTAGAATATATTTCATCAATTTTGTTAGCATTATCTCTAACGTGTTAAGATATACAATTTAAAAGTAAGAATTTTTGCTCAATGGAATTTCTATTTCATTCTTTACATATATGCCATATAATATATAGGAATGATCGAGATTATGAAATTAACACTACAAGAGGGTTTCTAGGTGTTGCTTATGATATGATTGATTCTTTAAAGCATTGACTTAGTATTTATGATAACATCACTTTTAATCAACGAAATGAATTAAATCCAAATGTGTTTAGATTTTGGACAGTCCATGATAGTATGTGAGAAGTCCTTCACACTAAAGTCACGTCATTAATACTTATGTGACTCTATTATTTTTCCATGTAAATCAAAGCTCGTTTGAGACCACCCGAACCAGTTTGAGACGTCACCCTGCATGAATTAATTTCAAGTGCATCAACTTGTTGTTTGTTCAAAAACACATCGTTGATTAAGATAATGACTTGTTCTTCCTGTTATTGTGCCTCTTCTGTCTCAGCTATCAAATTGACAAACTTTTCCCCTTTTTGGAAGTTCCTTGCCATATGTGGAAAAATTGCTCGAATTTGTCTGTTACATATCATACTAAGCATTTTAAGCTTATATCAAATTATTGGTGTAATATATCAAAAATACAAAAAATTACATTTGAAATAAAATGAACAAAAATGCATAAACAAATCTTTAGGCAGAGATACGGATATGTCCCTCTCTTTTTTCAAACTGTAACAAAAACATGAATCTCCTTAAAATTGTTAGTGACAAAACTTACAAGATAATAAAATTGCAAGATTACAATTGACAACAAAATGAAGAAATAAATATCTTCAGCATGAGGCACGTATATCTCGCTCTCTTGGTATAGCATGCCAATATTCATTACCTGGCTTGCTTGTAAACCTGTCAAGTACTCTTACTGCATATATCAGGCCTAGTGCAAACAGTCATATCTCAAACATCCAATTATGCTAGCATATTTCTTTTGATTTATTACATCATTATCCTTTTCTACAGGATATAAGTGAATACTTGAATCAAAAGGAGTAGCAAAAATGGTTGATTCTGAACCTCTCAAAATGTAAATCCATAAATTACCATCAGCGGCCGTCATCCTTTCGATTGCAAAATTTGCAGAGCAACCATGGCTGAAACTAAAGTTCAAAAACCGATGCCCAATTTCCATCCTAGCTTCCCGATGTAATCATAATGACGATAGTCTCAAATCTTCATGTGGGATCACTGTATTATTAACTACTGATTGATTTTTCTTTATGAATTGTTTACAAATATTAAATAGTCATGTGAAATATCATTGCTATGCTTTCTTAACTTGTTTGCTATTCTTCAACTTTCTGAACTCGGAATCTTGACATTCGTTTTAGATAAAATTTGTGTTTTCCTCATTGTATATTTTATATTTTAGTATAAGAGTGATATAAAACTAGACTAAATGTTGCGATTTTGCTATATTACATTTTTATGATTTCCTATAAACATTAATCCTTGCGCATTTTGCTCTATTTGTGATGTTGAAATTTGTTTAGCATATATGTACTAGTAGTATAAAGAATGTTTACACTAATAACATAGGTTAATCTATGATGATATGTTAGTTTAATTAAATCTTATAAACCATTTAATTAATTAAATAGTAAATAGTAAATCATCGTATAATTAGCACATTAATCAATCTCCATAAAATCTATTGGATATGTATTCTTTCTATTAATTTCATATTGGAGTAAAATTATGATTTTTTTTATTTTGTTCTTCTTCCAATTGGGAATATAATGGATATATATATATATATTCGTCTCAACGAGAATTATATTTACATAAATTTTATTATTACTAACTCTTTATGATGTAAATATACGTAACTCCCACTAATTAAATAATTCATTATGGTTTTCTACTCCCACCTCTCATTCATAGTATTAAATAGATTAACATCATATTCAGTGTTTTAAAAGACTTTGTTGGGGCTCACCCTGGGGTGGGCTCCAACATATTGCCTCGAGACTCAAGTGCGGGGCATAGCTCTGTAAGATTTACGCCCTAAGTGTCCAAATTTATGCCAAATGCCCAACGCTTGGTACTTGCCTAACATATCTTATACAAATTATGTGATAATTTTTTTCGTTAGCATTGTTGACCATCATAAATCTTGAATAAATGAATATACTTAATTGTGTTTAAATCTATTGAGAAATGATCTGATGTACTCTTCTACTTGTATGCGTTTGTATCTTGTACCCTTTTACTTGACTATTTGTCAACTAAACCCTTAAGCTTAATGAAACTTTATGTTTTAAGCCCTTATGACCGTTGACCAAGCTTATACAACAACTTAAGTAATGAGTTAACATAAATGTGTGATGTCACGCGTAGAAGGAGTGTTAAAGATCAAATTTTGGACTAAATTATTTTTTCTTTTTAAAAATAGAATAAGAATATCAAAAATTTTAAAAATTTATTTTTTTTCCAATTCTTTCTTATTTTCCCACCCCACCCTCCCCATTTCTTTTATTCTTTCTATTCTCAAACCCCCGTTTCTTTTTACTCTCAAACTCTCATTTCTCTTCTTTCTACCCTTTCCCCCACTTTTCGATTTCTTATCTCTCTCTCTCTCTCTCTCTCTCTCTCTCTCTCTTTGTTTCCACATATTTTTCTCTTTATATTAGAAACAAAATTGTATTCTTTTTGTAGATATGTATTTTTTTTTATTTCTGGGTAATTTATAACCCATAAAGTGATAAAGATTTTTAATAGTCTTGAAAGATGAAAAATGAATGTTGAATGTCATTATCAAATTAGGTGAAATGTGCTATGCAAAATTGTGTACAAATATTCGAGTATATTGATGTATTTTAATGGTTGTTTGTTAACATCAATGAGCGAAAAGAGATTTATGGTGGTTAAAGTGGTAGATATAAATGTTGGTTAAGGAAATACGATTAAAAGTTGTGAATGAAAGAAATTTCAGGGAACAAATCCAACGATAATTGTTAGTTATTTAGGAATTTATTGATACTAGTCAGAATGAAAAGTTCTTGTGGTATCTATAATGTAAAAAATATGAAGAGAGGTTAAGGGATGAAGAAGGAATGAAGTGAAAAAAGAAACAGAATAGATTGTTTTTTTTTAAAAATAAATATTAGTAAGTGATGTGTCATTGAAAATGTGATGTGGATGATGATAAATGTTTGGTTTCACTAAGTTTAAGGGTTCAATTGACAAATGATCAAGTAGAATGGTCCAAAATACAAACTCATACAAGTACAAGGGTTTATCACACCACTCCACCGAGATAAGAATATTGAGAGTAATTCAAATAACAAGTTATGGTTTCACATCTTTACTATTTGATAGAATTTTGAGGATTATATATATTACGTAACACTTCCTTGTAAAATACACAACAAATTTTACTTTTTCACTTATCATTGGTCTTCATGTTTTTATCATGTCTCAAAATTATCATATTTTATTTAGTTATTTTAAAGAAATTTATTTTTATTCATGAGGAATGTTGTTTTTACTATAATACTAGTTAGTATTATTAATTATTTTTTTTTTGGGGGGGGGGGGTATATTGTATTGTATGATAAAATACATTTTTGTAAAAAAAATTTGTTAAGATTTTAAATTATTTATACTTGCATAATCATGTTAGAAGTTTTATTTTCTATCGTTTTCCTTAATCATGTTTGTCATTATTTCAAACTAGAAATGTATTTTTATAATTTTGTGTTATTATCTTATTATACTATATTGTAAAATTAAAACCTTAAAAGATGCATAGGGTTTATGCTCCATGTCTTTAGGCTTACGTCTCGCCTTATGCTAAGTAAAATGGTTTGCCACACGCCCCCGAATTTTAAAATACCAGTCATATTCATGACAACTCTTTGTGTTCCTCAATCCTATCCTATAAATAGTGACATTTGACAGAACATTATTCACACTTAAAATAATTCTAAAAAATGAGAACATTTCTATGGTCTCTTGTCTTTTCTCTTTTTATTAATTTTGTTTAATGTTTATGTTTCTTGTTTGTTGTTATTGTACAACTCTCTATTGTTTTGTAGTTATTATTGGGAATTTATATTTGAATAATATTGTATTTATTTTGTAGTAAGTCATCTTGATTTATGCACTTTTATTCAATTTTATGATGAAGGATGTATCCTTTTATAAGGAAAAGATATGCTTTTCTATAGTAAAAATTATGGATTTATTTTAGTAAATAGCAGTAGATTTGAAGGACATAAAAATATATTATTTGCAATCAAAATTTATAATAAGTATCTTGGGACAAACATGCAATGCAAGTTTCAGAACTAGTACCTTATATGTGACGACCTACTTGTGTAAACAATTTTTAAAACAGATTTGGTATATAAAACTTAAAACTTTCTTAGGTATTCAACGTACAAGTGGGTTGTTAGTTTATTACTCACTTGCACCAAAAACTTCACTCATATGAAGGGATTCATTAGTTTATTTACATGTACAGAAAAATAAGTCTTACCTTATTTCTGTTACATGATTCTTCATAAAAGAAATTCAATTGGAATTCCTCCTTAAATTAGGTGTAAAAAGGGGGAGTAATAATGGCAACCACATCTATTAACTAGTAGAAGTAATTTACTTTACACTCTTAATTTTTAAACGGATATATCAAAAACAATAAAATATTAAATAAAATTTTTGTGTAGCATTCCTTTTAGACCGGTTATAAAAGGAAAGTAAGATGCATAAATTTAGATAGAGGGAAGAGTAGATCTCAATTTATGCATCGCAACTTCCTTTAATAATTTGCCTACAAAATTTGTTATTTTTTTGTCAAAGGTTTTTCTACATTTTCATAATAGGGATAGAATATCTGTCCAATAGGCCATGGTTACAATCAAGGTGTCTAAATGTAAATATAAATTGTGATAAATTTGAGGGACTATGTATTCGACCTCAACATACATATCTTGTAGGTTGTGTAATGAGATCTCAATTTCTATAAATCTTGAATGGTACTATTGTGATATCTCTCTTGAAGCCAACACCCCAGACCTACAATTTGTTTGATGATCTTATTCTTTTATCATACAAGCAAATCGTCTATATATCACGACCCTTGAGTAGGCGTTCTTGTCTTCTTTGATTCCATGGGTTGGGTAGTCAAAGAGAGTGTTGAGATAGAAAAATCTTCAACTAATTCACTATAAAAGAGAGTAATTTTATATGGAATGAAGTTGTTCTTTTGGTTGATCGCTTTGAGCTTTTCAACTAGTTCAGAATTTTTGATTTATTTGACGTTGTTGGACTGTTTTATCATGAAGGGGACAATTCAAGAGTCACACTACTAGATTGATGCAAATTATTAAGAATCGAGCTTGAGTCTCTTTAAAGAGATCGAAATACTCAGCCATGTTGGTGAACTTATTGGCCGAAGGTTATATATCCGTAAGTTTCCTTTCGTGAAGTTTTATGCTCTGTTGACAGCCATGAACTTTTATTGATCAGCAAATACTGATTTTAATCCCTTCTTCAAAGATGATTAACTAGAAACCCTTAAATTAATATTTAAAAGACAAAAATAAACTTTTTCCAATAAAGAATACTCATGTGAATTCATGGTTGCAATTTATGTTTGTTTAAAAAATCATGGCTCTCTTCAATTTCATATCCTGAAAATTTGTAAATAATAATTTCAATGTATCACGTAATAACAAAGAATACAACTGCCATAGTGGGAAGTTGTATGAGCTATTTTAGGAGATGTGAATGTAGAAATTATAGTTTACTCTAATAGGTAGTTAGTAGTTGTATGAGTACTCAACAGTCTAATTTAGTTGATATAAGTATCCAGAGGATGAAATTTTATGTCGATATGCATTTCTACTTAGGGGGCTATCAATCAAAATAATATCATATAAGGTCTGTGTACATTCTACACTTCTCAGACCCTCGCTTTTGGAACTACACTAGATACATTGTTATTGTTGAAGTTTTGATGGTCGTGCAACCATGTATATAGGATGCCACAACAACCATTAATGTAAACAATGAATATCCATACGAATCTCGAATCATATTTTCTTGTATTATATGTAAACTTATAAGCGTTCCTTTTTATGGTGTCAATGTTTACATAAAATAAAAGTTATGGAGTACTAGATTGTAGTATATTGATTTCAAAGTTCAAGCTAGATGACGTAAATTGTTGTCTTAAACTGTTAATTTCTCTTTGTGACAATTTTGTTCTTTCTTTTTATTTCTTTAGTGATTAATTACCGAATCTTGTTTTCCTGTGACAAACATTGTGATGAAAGTACTAACAATTTAAATAAGAACACGAGATTAAGGAAAACACTGCAATATATGCATATGCACAAAATAAAAGAACTTAAACCTACCCATATTCTACATACTTGTGTAAATATCATTTATTAAAGGGATAATGCACAAATACTCCTAGAATATGACTGAAATCTCACACACATTTTAACTAAACTAAGGTCCTATTACCGCCTGAACTTTTTTTTTTTGTAATTTTGTTCACCTTTTGTCTTATATGGCACACTCCGTAACTCCACGCAAATGAGCCGCGTGGGAGATATTTGGATTCCACATAAGCTAAAAAGGTGCATAAAATTACAAAAATGGGGTTTTGGGGGGGGGGATAATAAGACCTTAGTTTAGTCAAGGTGTGTCTCTGAGATTTAGGTCATAGTCTAGGGGGTACTACCTTTTTCCTTTAATTAGATTATGAAGTGAGAAAATAATGTCATTTATTATAATCAACAAGAGGATGATCTACTTAGCATGTATACTTATATAATTATTACCTTATAAGTGACATATTTGTCTAAATATCTTTTTACTGGTTTAGTACATAAAACTTTAAGAGTTCACCTAGGGTTCACCAAAATACTAATTTTACCATACTGTATTCTTGGTATTGTATCTCTATGTGTGGATTTACAGTAAGCATATTTGTAGTGAGTAGATGTGGTCGTATCGAAACCCTGACTGGTATGCTATACTGTCCTTGTTATTTGGAATGTCTATTTTACTTATGTGTTTTCCTTTTAACATCTTTAATGTTCATTCCTCGACTCAAGTATCATTCGGAACTATCCTTCTACCTACACGAGGATTGAAGGTTGCTATATACACACTCACACGATATTGGTGAAAGATGTAACAGACCACATCAACATAATTCTAAATTCAGATCTGTCTCTCATGAAAAATTATCTTTGTAAGTTTTTGAACCATCAATTATTCAAAAAAATTCTTTTGAAACATGTATATTCTTAATGATTTATTTCTTTAGAATACAAACAGTACAATAATAATCGACAATAGAGGACTTCACGCAACACACGTATCTGTAAACTAGTTAAATAATAAGGAGAAATGCTTACATTTACTATAATAAAAAATATAATTCAACGTCTTGTCCTATATTTGACAGAAAATAGAATTGCAAAAGGAGCATACCAACAAAACTAAGCAGAATTCTTGGCGGATATGTTAGGGGATTAGCAATGCTTTTTGAAGGATTGTATCCCCCAACTGCAGCAATGTGTTCTAGTTTTTAGTTGAACTATCAAATAACATGATCAATCGCCAAATCGAAAGTGTAATGTCCCCCTTATTTGTTTGAAGAAGGTGTAAAGAAATGTGAAATTGGGTGAAGAAAACATATATAACACACCATATTTAGGGTATTCAATGGTGAACCATTTCGTCCATGAGATATTACCTCTGTAGTCTTTCAAAATACAAACATCAAAAGTAGTACATATATGACAAGTATAAAGCAAAGAGAGGTCACTTAACACCACTCCCAGTTTGATATTACAATTGTTTTCTCCACAAATGGGAATCTCCAAGCTTCACCATGTCTCATTTGCTAAGTCAAAATAAATGATGTTGCGTGCATCATCATCATCAATACTCGTAGATGCAATCCAATAAAGCTTCCCATTGAAAAAATTACCTGAATGATTTATTAGAAAGATCCCCTGAAGCTGGTCATAGTGTGTTTTCCAAGAATTCAGTCCTCAAACCGTAAATATTGACGACAATCCTCACGTTGGACACCTCATCATTGTAAAAATTATGATAATGATCAATAAATAGATCTTTATAATTGTCACATGAGTCATCATATCCATTAATCATATTTAGTATAGAAAGAGATACCCCAAAGAGAACTAAGTAATTTTATTGACTTATTAATGGTGGGATTCCATACACACATCTCCCTTTCGTGATTTCAAAGACAAATCAACCCATTGGTAGTGTTGACACCCAATTTTGACTCTTCCCTATAGAAATTGATTCATCGATCTTCTTAAATTTCGAACGATATGAAATAATTAATTTTATGAAATTCAAAATATCTTTCAAGTTCTTTTAAGGTAATTTTGTCATTTTTATAAGTTTTTAAGTAATATATAGGTTTGATGTAATTTTGTATAATTAATATATTTATAAACATTTTGAAAATTATTTCAAAAAGATTTTAATTTTAGTAAGTATTTTATTAAATTAGTTTAGCTTAAAATATGGATATATTTTTGAATCATTGTTTACAATTAAGTTTATTATTTTATTTCATTTAGATTAAGAAACTCGTTAATTAATATTAATTTATCCTATTTGAATCCTAGTCGAATCTTTTAGTTACGTCTTTAATTCGTTTGGATAGATTATTAATTATTCTATTGCAATTGTAGCCAAATCTCTTAAACCTATTTAGAGACCAAAGTTTCGGGCCTTTATTTCAGCCAGCCCAATTCCCATTCAGCAGCCCATTCCAATCGACCCGTGACAGCCCCATTCCAAATTTTTCTCACAAAATACATCAGCGATCCAAACATTCCATGAACACAATTCCAGCGACGCATCTTCTTCTTTGTGAAGCAAATCCTGCCAGAGCGCAGCCTATCGCGATCTAGTCCAGCAGATCTGGCGACCCAAGTCCACTCTCGCGCATCATTTTTCGCTTATCCTCAATAGGAAGAATCTTCCAGGTGTGAAGATCGTGTTTCTCCTTCGTCCTTCGCTTAGAAATTGGGCGGACGCCATTCCATATCCGTTGAGAACTTTACGATTTACATCTCCTCAACCTTATCTCTAAGAGTAAATTCGAATTTCGAATTCACCCCTTTTCTTTACCCAATTTCCCCCCAACCCACCCACCCACCCCACATTCGGCCCCATCTTCTCATCTATATAAACCCTCTCATTCTCAGTATTAAGGGTTAAGAAATGGCAAGAGACAAAGTGGAAGTATAGGAAAAGTTGGGAGAAAAAATGGAAAAACAAAGGAAAAAGTTGGGGAAAAAATAGAAGAAAACCATCTTACATTGGAAACAAAAAATATACTATAAGATAACGAGGTGCACAAAGTCATATAGAAAATACATAGGGAATAGACTCTGAACGATCGGAGTTTAGAGTTTAGTTTTGAGTTTGCTTTATAGTTCACTACTTCGAGTTTGTCGGATTCTCACTTGGGGTGGTGTTTGTAATATAGCTCCCTTCAACTTGTTCCCATCTCAATTTTGCTGCCCGAAAAAGGTGATCTTCTTTTGATCTTTAACATTTTTTTAGTTGGCATTTCATTTGAGAACTGAAGCTCTCTGTTGGTTTCTTCTCTCCCTTTCATGAATGCATCTGTTCCATCTTGGTTCACTGTTAATGTCCAATAATTGCTCGATTTAATGTCTTAGTTGATGTATCTCTTTAGTTGTTGAATATGAAGTTTGAGTATCCCTACTGTTGATTCACTTTATTCTATTTTGAGGAAATTAGCTGAACCTCTGACTGGTTTGATGGTTCAAGTGCAAGTTAAGTAACTTATGATGTGTATACATACATATAGATATATCTATATATATATATATATATATATATAATTTAGTCATGCATAAATAGTATCAATATTTTTCTATTAAAGGGTTTCATCTCTCTTTTAAAAATTCCATCAATAGCTTTAATGTATTTCTATATCTTATCTCTAGCTAATTTGTATGTATGATATATATGAGAATGAAATATAGATATTATATTAATTTTTTTTCCTCAAAAGATCACTATTTATGAATCAAATCAAATTAGCATTATACATAAATATAACATTTAACTTGACCCCATTTCACATTTATGCCTTCCAACTTTGGTTGTGCAGAAGTAGACACTTACACTTGTATAAATTAGATATGTATCCAATTATATACTTCTATTTACTTGTTTCCAACCATAATTTTACATATGCCAATAGTAGTAGCACTTTTCTCATAGTTGCATGCCATACTATTATTGTTACTCATACTAAACATCACATTATTTAGTTATTGTTATTGCTCCTATTTTTGAAATGCTTTTTTATGTTTCCGGAATTCTATTTTATACATTAAGTGTTATTTGCTCTGTCCTCTTAACTTTTGTGTTTTCTTTTTTGCTACTTTTATGTGCATTACTTGAGTCGAAGATCTTTCGGAAATAGTTTTTCTTCCTCCACGAGGTAGGAGTATGATCTAAGTACACTCTATCATCCCCATACCTCGTTGTGGTACTGCACTAAGTTTGTTATTATTGTTGGCTCTATGCGAAGATGGATTATATGGATGTATGATTGTCGTTTCTTGATTATTCTAAATGGACAAGTAAAAAAGTACAAGCAAAAAAGGAAAAGTGGATAAGTAATTAGAGACAGCGGGAGTATTACGATATGTGAATTTTTACACTACCGCCAGCCTATCCCAAGGACAATGCTTGACTACATTATGAAATGATGTAACATAGAGTATGTGTAAGTACTTGGAATGTACTCAGCATGCATAAAATAGATAATAACTGAAAAATATATAGGTTGAACAAATGATATCTTAGCAATGATACAATCTGAACATAATATAATTACTGAATTATAAGTGACAAAAATTGAAATGAATACAATGATCAAGTATTGATTATGAAAACAACATGTTGAGACTTAATACTGAAGTATAAACTGAAAACCTGGTCAAATGCACTAGAGTCTAACAGTGAGAGATACTTTTAATCGACATAAAATCACGTGAGCTAGATGCAAAGTCTGATGTATACCCCCATCTGGACGACCCAACTACCTTTGCAGGGCTATAAATGCATCAATGGTGTAATCACTAAATCATATGCCCAATATAGGGGACTTATGAACCTACGGGGCCACATAGTTCAAGCACGATGATCGTACGCTTAACCGTTGTCCAACCCGGTGTTAAGTCTACTCCAACTTGAAATGTATATGACACAACATAACAACAATAATGGATAACTCAATATTCTGACATGTAAATTTGAGAGTGCAAATTTAATTTCTAGCAGTATAACATTCAAAATCTGAGGCATGTTTATCTGGTTTACTGTGCTAGCAAGTGTAATTAATCAATTAAGAGAACTTACAAATTTAGGGTTCTAAGTTTCATGCAAGAAACTAAGCAATGTTCCCACGAAACCATGATAATTCGATTAAGAATAATATAAGTATCACGACCCAAGCCTACACCTTGGACGTGGCTGGCACTTGAGAACCATTGTTGGTCCCCAAGTGAACCATCATCCTGTCTAACTATCAACGGACGACTGACTGAAACATACAAAGCTTAAAGTTGAATGCAACTTATTGAAATAAGGCTCAACTCAATTATAAGATATTCAACTCAGTTAAATAAGACTTAACTCAATAATTTGATACTTGACTGTTGGTAGTCAAACTCCGAATACTAAACTCTAGATACTCAAAATATGGATACTCTACTCAATATAAAGCAGCGATAAGAGATAAAATACATGGAAAACTTTTAATAGTAGAAAACAAATCAATGTATTAAAGAAGACAATATTATCACTTTGTATGCAAGGATACAATATAAAATCTTTTTGTATATGAAAATATAAGTAAACTCTTTGTATATAAGAATACAATTATCTCTGTAGGAGTTTTTTAAGCCGACAACCATCACTTATGTGCTATTTGATGATACATCATTTGACCTCATGCTGCCAGAACCATCCATACCTTACTAGGGTTATATAACCTACTAATAAGTGGATCCACTAGTCAATGGTAAAAAGCATTAAGGAATCCTCTAAAAAGGATGACCCTTTCTATCCACGATGGCAACATGGTTTATGGGGGTTATGATTTGTCTGAAATCTCCCCCATAACGGTTTTCAAACTACTCCCAAAATATAACTAGCTAATATGTTTAAAAACATAACTCTTTTTCTTGTTTGAGATAATTACTCAAAAACTAGCCCAAAGTCTTTCTAGGAAATTCGTGTTTCCTCTCTTGCTTAGATATGAAAGCATTAATGCTTTACTATAAAACTAGCTCAAAGGTTTTGTTTGAAATCGATGTTTTCTTTATTTTTTAAATGTGAAACATTTTATCTTTGAGAATATATAGTTCCCATATACTTGTTTTAAGAAATGAACTTCACTTTTTACTCCTTACTCAATTCAAAATTCAAGTCTTAAAATAAGTTTAAAGCATTTGCAAAAGACTTCTTAAAATAGAGTTCATGCCAAATTATGGACGTGAACGACTCAGTTAAAGGTTTTTAATAACCATATATAGAACTCAATACTTGGGACTCAAGAACTTCAATGATACTACTAATTTCAAAAATGCTCAATTCAGAGGGTTCATGCAAAATATGAGCATGAATCAGTCAACTCAAGGACTCAAAGATACTTCTAATCTCAAAATTGCTCAACTTATTGGGTTCATACAGAGTTATGGGAAACTCAACTCAAGGACTTCATGGATAAAGTGAAATAGTCCGATTAATAGGAATATAATCTCAAAAGGATTATGAACTCAAAACTTAGAACTTGAAGATACTGCTCCGCTCAAAGATACTCAATTTATGGAGTTCATGCAGAATTTATGGGCATGAACGACTCGACTAGAGAGTCGACATAACAACATAAAAATCATGTATACAACTCTTCCCATTCTCATACTTAATTTGTCAAAACTTAGTTTGAATCGATAACTGATCTCAAATGATTCACAATATGAACTCCAAAGCTTTCTTGATTTCTACTCTTAACTGTAAATTATGAATTCAAGAGTTATGGTCCATAATATGAAGGATCTTTTGATGATAAAGGAGACTCACGAATACATTCTCTTCATTCTCATACTCACTTGCTCGAGTATTGAAACAAGTTATTAGATATTGTAGAAGATCCCTAAAAAATATTCAAAGAGACTTTCTAAAAAATGTTTGAAAGAACTCTTAAGACTTAATTCTTAACACTACCTTGAATTTTAATTATGAATTAAAGGGTATGACCATGTTATCAATGATTTCTAGGTGTTCAGAAGTAGGTTAAAGTGTTTAGAATTTATAGGGCTTGAAGGTACCTTTTTAAAGGACTCAAACGGGTGAAACGATGGAGAAGGGGTGTGGGTAGGTGACCTTGGCGCACTAAGTGAAGAGGGGTGACAAAAATCTCCCTACAAAGGAGTGGTTGGGACGCATTTGATGGCGTGGATCTCCAAGCCCCAACCCACAAAACCCCAAGTACTTTTTTTGCTCATTTTGTCACCCTAACTCGCCTAGAATTGAACGGTTTATTCCTCAAACACTTAGATTCAATTATTTAACATAATTACACTATAATCTACTTAAAACAACAATCAAATAACTATTTTTCATCTCATAAATCATCAAACACTAACAAAATAGGATTTAAAATGAACTTTAAGAACAATTAACAAGAAATCAAATCTTTCAATCTTTAAGGACCAGTTTGAATATGAAAATTATGTTTGGCTTGTGGGTGAACGAACCCAACACTGCGAAAACTTACATACCTCTTAGTGATCAAACCCATGGAAAAAATCCGCAACAATTTTCAAGAACCTCGATGAACGCCTTAATCATTTCCTCTTTTCTTCTCTTTTCTATTATTTTCTTTTCTGGAACTCTCAACTTAAACCCTAGGCGTATATTAGGATTATAAAACTTAACTAATCATATTAGACCCTTAAAAACTTACTTAAAACAAATTAAATCTTATTGGGTAAGGAAAAGACCAAAATATCCCTTATTATTTTCGGTTAATTTTCATTAAATAGACAACTTGACTTCAAAAGGGAATATCTCACTCATCCGACCTTCAAACATATAAAACTTAGTGGAGTTAAAAATATAATTCAAAGGCCTTTGATACGCTCAAACTTACTTCTCAAATAAGAAGTAAAGCGGTCGTGTCAAGTAAATAACCCAACTAGTGAGGTTGGGATCGTTCCCACGAGGAAAATAGTTTAGACTTAACTTTAACCTATTATTACTATTGTTCGGTCAATTACTTCCTTGGAAAGCAAAAATAATAAAAAGGGGGGTTTCTATTCCTAAATAAATGAAAATAACTAGCGAAATAAAAGGAGACAACTAACAGCTTCGAATGTTGGAGTTTAATCAATTAATCAAAGTAACTAGGGTTTACGTGTTCCCCACAGGTTCATAACTTGATAAGTCTAACTCTAAAAATTCTTTCCTAGTATCTTGCATGCAAAGTGATAAGTTATGTATTTCTAAATCCTTGGTCCGGCATCTAGAAAATCTCACTCCGCACCTTGGTCCGGCTACGTGTGTTGCTTTCCTAACCCTTATCTTTACCTCATATTAAGCATTGTATTCGATATTTGACTAAGTTATTACCTCGTACCAATCAATACTAGCCTATTAGATAGTATACACTAAATCTATGTTAATAATTCTTTTCCTATTATCTACCTCCTTGGTCCGGCAAGTAGCATTAAGGCGAGTTCTAACGTTGATCATCCGTTAAAAAGACTTCTAAGCGAAAGAATTATTAATACATGCAAGACACTATTCTAGAATTGTTATTTTAGTTAGGGTTTATCTCATTATTTGCCTATGGTTCCCACAACCCTAGTTATGGAGTTTAGTTACCCATAGTCATAATCACAATATTCAAATATATGATATGAGAATTCATGTACTTACTTCAATGAGAAAGAGTAAAATCCAAAAGTTCGCTTGATTAATCAAAAAAAATCACCAACAATCACTTGCGAGAATCTCAAAGTAATCAAGAATCTCACAAAAAGTCTAATGATAATCAATAGTCTAACACTAATACACAGAGTCTAATAATGATCCAGAGTCTAACTAATAATCCAGCGTCTAACCCCCAAAACGAGGTTTTTCGAACTATTTTTAGAAAATAAAAACCTAATTAAACAAGGATTCTAATTGCTGGAAATCTGTCAAAACGCGGCTGGGTCGACGGATCTCGCGACGGATCGTTGTGGTCACGACGGACCGTCATGGACTCCGTCGTCCCATACTTGTGCAATTTCTTCTACTGCTCTCTTCATTACCCTCGATGGAAAGTATGACGGATCGTCACAGACACAACGGTCCATCGAGGGTCTTCGTTCCAAAACACTTAAACTCTTGGAATATGGGTACTGGGATTACTTCTCTGAACTTCATGACGAACCTGCAGGACGGACCGTCATAGACACGACGGACCGTCATGGTTTCCGTAACCCCACACTTGGTCAGACTTCCCCATCATCCTTCAGCAGCTGCACTACGCTGCCACCTACGGACCGTCACAGGCATGACGGACCGTTACAAGTTCCGTAGGTGGTCTCTTCTGCATTTCTTCGCTCAAAAACCTCCGCTTTCATCTTTGGACAGATTTCCTGCAAATAAAGAGAAACTTATATAAAATTAGCACAAAAAGGCTTTTGGACACACTAAACTTAAGGAAAAAGTATTAATAATACCGTGAAACCACGGTATATCAACACCCTCAACTTAAATTCGTTGTTTGTCCTCAAGCGACGCACTATGACTCAATACAGAATCTTTGTACAAAAGTATCCATGTTTTATCCTTTGCAATCATTTGGCTATCAATCCCGATTAATCTCATCATATCTATGCATGCTATCACTATTAGGCTTGAATTATGTGGGATCAGAACATGACACAGACTCACCATGCACTAACACCTATCATCTTTAATTTCTCACCGAGATGCTAATTTTTCCGGCATTGCAACTAGTCTCCTCACTTTGAAACAAAATCCTCATTTTTCACACAATGATTTCAGTTTGAGTATAAGGATTACTTTCCAACACTCGCTCAAAACAAAGTCACACTCATTCATACCTATTGCCATAAGCTTGCCCTTATTTTCACTGCCTTAAGTTCGCTATACAACCCTTAGGATCACGATAGGACTTTCTTAGCTTGTAACATAGGCTCAGGGTCAGGTAGGGTATATTTAGGTATACTTTAGTGACTTTTTGCCCTCATTGACATATCGGCTAAACATATCATTTTCTATCATTTTATTTTGCCCAGTTTCTTATATTCTTTCACCTTGCTATTTTCTCTTCTTTCTTCATTTGTGTAAGTGACTCTCTTCTTTTCTTGCATGTATTTGTTGTATATTTTTATTTTTCTTTACTTATCTTTCAACTAATTCTTGACTCACTTTACTTTTGTTCTTTCTTTCTCTTTGTTCTTTCAACCCCACTTTCTAATGCATTCCTCATAATAGCCACCCTCAACTCATGGCTTTGCCATGAGTCAAGGTACACAATACCCAAAGTTGGGTCAGGGCCATAACGAAGGTTGTTTACTGCATTAGCCACCCTCAACTTATGCTTTTGG
>NC_028641.1:10252394-10275217 GCF_001406875.1 Solanum pennellii | reverse complement strand
TTTAAGCTCAAATCATTTGGATCAAAGAAGGATAAATTTCATTTGGTTTTATTTTATTTAGGCTAAACAATGGGCTATATTGAATAAGGGCCTATGATCCTTTCCTAATTGTCTATTACAACTTACTTTTAGCAGGACTAACCAGGCAAGTTCTAGCTCAGTACAAATAGTGGACTATTCAAATCATTCTCACACTCACTTGATATCTCATCACTCTACCAGATTATCAAACACCTAGTTCGAATTTTAGACTTAGGGTCATGCAGTGGTGTACCTCTATGTCATGCTTAGAGCCACACATTTATCAATTACTATGCCTAGTCATGCATCATTTTCCATTTTATCATGATATCATTTTAGCCATCATGCTCCAGAATTAAACTATGTACACAAGATATAGACATGCCGGTTCAACAGAAAAAGTAATCAGTCTCTTGGGGAAAAAGAACACAGGCAAGAAAACCCCAAAATAGGATAGTGAATTGGGCTACTCAGACTTCACCCTAGCACTCACTTTCAATTTACCCCACCCCCAACAAAAAAGACATGCAATTGTCCCTAATGCATAAAAAAATTGAAATACAAGAGTGGTAGGTGATGCAAACCAGGGGCGCGAAGCGCCGACAATCAGCACGGACCGTTGTGATTATGACGGTCCGTCGTCGCTGTCCGTCGTGGGACACTTAAACAAAATGGAGACCCTTAAGAGAGGGGTCTCTGACCATCATGACGGTTATGCAGGACGGACCGTTGAGAGTACGACGGTCCGTCGTAGATGTTCGTTGGACGACACTTAGAAAATGTGAGAGACCCTTAGGAATAGGGTCTCTGATAACCAGAACGGTTATGTAGGACGCACCGTCGAGAGAGCGATGGTCTGTCGCATGTGTCCGTTTGTGACTGTTGCAGAGTGATTTTCTGCAGAATTTCCTGGTGATGTGCCTGCAAATTTAAAACACATTAGTAGAAAATGCTACCATAACTAGAAAGAAAGAAAGAAGAAAATAATAATAATAATAATAAAAAAAAACTATAAGTATTGGGTTGCCTCCCAACAAGCGACTGATTTAACGTCGCGGCACGACTAAGGACACTTGATTACTCAGCCTTCATCAAGATTGTATGCCTCTATCATTTCATTCACCGATGCAGTATGCCCAAAATAGAGTTTTATTCGTTCTCTATTAACCTTAAACCGCTCTCCCTCCTTGGTTTTTAACTCAACTGCTCCATAAGGGCATACTTGGGTTATCTAGTAAGGGCCAGTCCGTTTGGACTTGAGCTTGCCCGGAAGACAAGGCAACCCAGATCTGTCTAAAAGCACCAAATCCCCAACCATAAACTCTTGTTTTGCACTTTTTTTTTCATTCTCCTTCTTCATCTTTTCTTTGTGGGATATGGAGAATACCGATTGGAGCTCACCACTCTGCCTCATGGTCCTACAAACGTTGAAGGTTGCTTCTTCATTGTTCAACCGAAATTTCATCTGCCCCTTTTCCATATCAACTAAGGCTCTACATGTAGCAAGGAATGGCCTCCCAAGAATAATAGGCACTTCAAAATCGACTTCACAATCAAGAATAACAAAATCTGCCGGAAATATGAATGACTCCACTTTTACTAGCACATCATGGAGTATCCCTATAGGCCTTTTCACTGTTCAATCAGCCATCAGTAGCCGCATCGCAGTGGGTTTTGGGTCACCCAAACTCAACTTCTTGTAAATCGAGAGGGGCATGAGATTTATGCTTGCCCCCAGATCACACAATGCTTTCGCAAAATGTAATGACCCGACTGTACAAGGAATGGTGAACGCACCCGGATCTTCTTTCTTTTGTACGAGGGATCTTGTAGCAATAGCACTACAATGCTGCATCTATCATCATCCTCAAAAGTGACCGATCTTTTCTTTGTGACCAGATCTTTCATAAACTTGGCATAACCGGGCATTTGTTCCAGAGCTTCTACAAAAGGGACATTGATAGAGAGCTGCTTCAGCATTGTTATAAAACGCCGATATTTACTTTCCTCGGTCTTTTTCACTAATCTTTGAGGGAAGGGTGGTGGTGGTCTAGGCATGGGAATTACCTTCATAAAGACTTCTGCATCTTTTCCATTGCTCTCTTCTGCCTCGACACTACCGTTTACCACCTTATCATCAGCCTTTCTCACATTTTCCTCATTAGACGGCATAGGTGGGTCAATGGTTTGCTTCCCACCCCGAGTAGTGATTGCCATACAGTGAGCATCTTTTTTTGGTTTTTGGACAGTGTTGCTAGGAAGAGTGCCCAGTTGCCGTGTGTTCACTGTCGCAGATAATTGGGCCATTTGCAATTCGATCTTTTTAATCGATATTGCATGTGTATGAACTTTTTGCCCAATACTAGCTAAATCACCCCTTAACTCTTTAATGTGTGCATCACTAGCATCGAACCTCTTCATCATTTTGTCTAACATATCCTCAACTCACGCCATACTATCTCCACCATCCCTAGGAGTAACTTCACATTTTTGAGGAGGGACATAGGGCCCATTCCTATCATTTCTGTTACCGTAGTTACCCCTGTTGAAGTTGTTGTCGCGGTTGTAGTTTCCATCTCGGACATAATGACCCTCACGATTATAGTTACCATAGTTCCGACCTTGGTTCCCTTGAACTTGGCGCCAATTATCCTGATTTGAGCCTTGGGCGCTCGGTCGGAAACCCCCCGTCTGCTCATTTACCGCATAGGAGTCCTCCGCATAATAGCATTCATCATAAGATGGTGGTTTCGACAAGTACTTGACTGCATTTATCTTTTCTGCACCCCCAGTGACATGTTTTAGTGCCAACCCAAGCTCAGTTCTCATCTGAGCCATTTCTTCGCGAATCTCATCTGTGGGTGGGTTGTGAGTGGACTGTACTGCGAAGGTGTTTCTCCCTGTATCAGACTTCCTAGTACTCCAAGCTTTATTATTCCGGGAGATTTTATCTAATTTTTCGGCAATCTCAGCATAAGGACATTCCCCATAAGATCCACCTGCTATAGTGTCCAACACCGCTTTATTATTATCATCCTGTCCCCGATAGAAGTATTCCTTCAGTGACTCATCATCTATACGGTGATTTGGGACACTTCTCAAGAACGAGGTGAATCTATCCCAAGAACTACTAACTGACTCTCCTGGTAGTGCCACAAAGTTGTTCACTCTGTCTTTGTGGTTTAGTTTCTTGGAGACCGGATAGTAGCGTGCTAAGAAAACATCCCTTAGTTGGTTCCAACTGAAGATTGAGTTGTATGGGAGCTCAGTGAACTATATAGCAGCCTCTCCCGTCAGTGAGAGAGGATACACTCTGAGCCCTATTACATCTAAATTCAAATCAGGCCTCCCTACACAGCTTTTACACACTGCCCTTACCTTAGCTATATGGGCATGTGGGTCCTCAGGAGGTAGCCCTGAAAAAAAACCTCTCGCAGTGAGCATTTGCATCAGGCTACTAGTTACCACAAAGGTGTGGCCTGTGGGTAGAGGATGCAAAACAAGTTGCCCATCGGAGTCTGCTATGTTGTCATAGCCTCTGTAGTATGCTTGGGGCCGTGGGGCGGGATTTTGTCCCCTCTGTTGGTGTTCACCCAGAGCATCGGGTAACAACTGACCATGAACATCAACCGGAGCTAGGATGTTCTGGTTTGGATCATCATCATTGATTCCCAAGTTTCTATTCATGTTGCGTAGTGTACGCTGTAATTCGTGATCGTAAGGAAACAAGGGTTCTCTTCCTCTCCGTGTATTTGGCATACAAGGAGGGTGTTTCTGTACGAATCAAAAACCATAAAACAAAGTAAGAACAAGAAAATATCAACTAAACTATAGTAATAAGTTTAAGTTAATCTAAAAGCTATAATCCCCAGCAACGGCGCCAAAATTTGATACGCTCAAACTTACTTCTCAAATAAGAAATAAAGAGGTCGTGTCAAGTAAATAACCCAACTAGTGAGGTTGGGATCGTTCCACGAGGAAAATAGTTTAGACTTAACTTTAACCTATTATTACTATTGTTCGGTCAATTACTTCCTTGGAAAGCAAAAATAATAAAAAGGGGGGTTTCTATTCCTAAATAAATGAAAATAACTAGCGAAATAAAAGGAGACAACTAACAGCTTCGAATGTTGGAGTTTAATCAATTAATCAAAGTAACTAGGGTTTACGTGTTCCCCACAGGTTCATAACTTGATAAGTCTAATTATAACAATTCTTTCCTAGTATATTGCATGCAAAGTGATAAGTTATGTATTTTTAAATCCTTGGTCCGACATCTAGAAAATGTCACTCCGCACCTTGGTCCAGCTACGTGTGTTGCTATCCTAACCCTTATCTTTACCTCATATTAAGAATCGTATTCGATATTTGACTAAGTTATTACCTCTTACCAATCAATACTAGCCTATTAGATAGTATACACTAAATCTATGTTGATAATTCTTTTCCTATTATCTACCTCCTTGGTCCGGCAAGTAGCATTAAGGCGAGTTCTAACGTTGGCCATCCGTTAAAAAGACTTCTAAGCGAAAGAATTATTAATACATGCAAGACACTATTCTAGAATTGTTATTTTAGTTAGGTTTTACCTCATTATTTGCCTATGGTTCCCACAACCCTAGTTATGGAGTTTAGTTACCCATAGTCATAATCACAATATTCAAATATATGATGTAAGAATTCATGTACTTACTTCAATGAGAAAGAGTAAAATCCAAAATTTCGCTTGATTAATCAAAAAAAAATCACCAACAATCACTTGCAAGAATCTCAAAGTAATCAAGAATCTCACAAAAAGTCTAATGATAATCAAAAGTCTAACACTAATACACAGAGTCTAATAATGATCCAGAGTCTAACTAATAATCCAGCGTCTGACCCCCAAAACGAGGTTTTTTGAACTATTTATAGAAAATAAAAACCTAATTAAACAAGGATTCTAATTGTTGGAAATCTGTCAAAACGCGGCTGGGTCGATGGATCTCGCGACGGATCATCGTGGTCACGACGGACCGTCATGGACTCCGTCGTCCCATACTTGTGCAATTTCTTCTGCTGCTCTCTTCATTACCCTCGACGGCAAGTATGACAGATCGTCACAGACACTACGGTCCGTCGAGGGTCTTCGTTCCAAAACACTTAAACTCTTTGAATATGGGTACTGGGATTACTTCTCTGAACTTCATGACGAACCTGCAGGACGGACCGTCATAGACACGACAGACCGTCATGGTTTTCGTAACCCCACACTTGGTCAGACTTCCCCATCTTCCTTCAGCAGCTGCACTACGCTGCCACCTACGGACCGTCACAGGCATGACGGACCGTCACAAGCTCCGTAGGTGGTCTCTTCTGCATTTCTTCGCTCAAAAACCTCCGCTTTCATCTTTGGACAGATTTCTTGCAAATAAAGAGAAACTTATATAAAAATTAGCATAAAAAGGCTTTTGGACACACTAATCTTAAGGAAAAAGTATTAATAATACCGTGAAATCACGGTATATCAGTCTTGCATTGGCTATCTTGTAGCCCACATAACTCATCTTGTAATAACAGTTATAGTCGATTGAACTTGACCTACAACTTATAACTTAAGCATAACTTGCAATATTTCAGATTTTTCTATTTCAAATTAAGTTCTTTTTTGAACTAAAGTTGCTACATATAGTGACCTGAACTTAACACTCAAGAAATTTTAAATCCCTCGGTAAAATATTACTCACAAGAAATGATGGTTTGAGTCTTAGTTCAAAACACCTAAATCACAACCAATATCTAAGGTTTTAGATACTCTAGGTCTAAGCAAGACATGGAGAATCAAGAATCTAACTGAATTCTATGGACCTAATGAGTGAAAGGAGCCTACTAGTAAATTCCCACACACCTAGTAACAAAATTTACGAAGAAATCCTTCGATTTCGGGTTTGAAACTTTAACCAAATTTATCATGCCCTGAGCTACCCTTGAGATGTGGACACGGAACCTAGGAACATAAGTGATCCCAAGCTAACTCTGCTGGAATGATTATGAGCATACTAAAGATAATAAACCGATGTGGAAGCCAAATCATAATTTAAACCGAAAAGATGGGGAATACCCTTATGCTAAAACTGATATAATATGAAGACTAATGAGTTTAATACAATGAAGTTACTAACTCAACACTAAGCCGAAACTAACTATGTCTGAACATAGTGTCTAAACTGGACTAGAAATGTTGGGACAAGCCCCAGCTAAGTCTAGCAAAATTGAAACTAAATAACTAAAAGACTGAAATGAAACTCATGACTGTTGTCCTCGGAGAATGAGGACTCACCACTAAATCAGCGGAACTGGAGATGGGGAAATCGATCTATGCGTGATCTGAATGCTGAGAACCTGAATTTACATCACCAAAAGATGTAGCACGTATGCGTCAGTACATGAAGGTAATGAGCATGTAGGATAGAGTAAAGCTAAAACAAAACTTAATTGAACAATCACAAAAGCAAGTATGATAATCTGAACATGATATATTGATTTCTGAGCTAACTGGATGCAATGACCAATTTATAACATGCTGAAACTGAATATACTGATAAATGGTCAACGTAAGAGAGTCTGACTGAACTGCGGGAGCTATTAATAACCTATAATAAAACCACATGAGGTAAATGTGGAGTCCGATGTATACGCCCATCGAGAGGACCGAATTTACCCTGCAAGAGGTATAAAGTCATGCTGGCGTGATCACTAAATTGATTGCCCACAGAGGGGACTTACAACCTACTTGGCTAGTAGTTCTGGGACTAATTGGGTATATTGAACCCTAGTCCAACTCGGCATTATGCTACTCCCATTGATGTAGTTAACTGATTATGTCTAAATTTTCTGTAAATACTGGATAGCTCAAAACTGAACATGCAAACTGAGAATGCAACATTTAACTTGATAATGATGCATCAAAAAAAAAAAAGCATGTATGACTGCATAACTGAAATATCTGACCTAGCATGTGTAATTCAATAACTAAAGAAATACAATGCTAAGGTTTGAATTTCATGTGATAATTTGAGTTTAACATGATAATCTGATTTAAAACATATATTTTTACTAAATCATGAAGTTCTGCTGAAATTCTAGGAACCCTAGGTTTAATCATGATAAGAGAATCAAGAACTGACTGAAAACTAGGGACCCAATAGGTGAAAGGAACCCACTAGTGAAATCTCACATACCTGGTGATGAAATTCAAAGAAAAACACTTAGTTTTCGGGGCTGGAACTATTGGAAACTTTTTTTGCGTTCTTGAACTAGCGTTCTTTAGCTTTTTCTCCTTTCTTGCTTCTAATTTTCTAACTTTTGATTTATGATTTTTACTAAGGTAAGTTCTTGTTATGTTTCTAGGCTTAAACTCACAAAAATCTAATGATTTAGGGTCAAAACGACGTATCTTAAGGTTTAAACAAAGTGGGAAAAGACCAAAAGACCCCTGGGTAAGTTGTTGTCAGACCTATCGATGGCCAGCACAGACGGTCCATCATTTGATCGATGCTCCGCCGTTGGGTCCGTAGGTTGTTCTTTTTAAACAGACCTTTACTCAAACGGGCATAACTTTTTACTCGGAGGTCTAATTTTAGCAAGGTTGGTGGATATGGAAAGCTAATTAAATTATCTATCTGTGGGTAGGTCAAGGGACACCTAATTCATTTTTTTCTAAGAAATATGGTTATTTGAAGTTGAACCAACTACATTTCCCCCTTAACTGTCTGCTATTTCCCACCTACGATCAAACCTACGGACCGTGGATCAACTTACGGACCGTGCTGATCACCTGTGGTCCTTGTCAGAGGGTGGCTGAAGGGGGTCTCGATCGACGGTCACAGACTACGGACAATTGTCTGACCTACGGACCGTAAGTCCGTCCATCGATCAAGACTTAGCCAATTTTTCCCGGCTGAGTTTTCATAGGACTCTCTGATCCCATCGACGGTTGTGCAGGACGGACCATGGTTCAGGCTCCGATTCGTCAATGGCCACGTTTGTTGCACCTGCAAATTTTTCTGATAAACTGATTTTTTTTGTTTTTTTGAATACGGGGTGTTATATTATCTCTCCCTTGGGAACATTCATCCTCGAATGAAGACTAAACTAGCTGGAATAGAGGGAGAGAGCTGCAAACCCTACTACTAAACACTAAGAACTGACTTTCTGACTTAATTGAGTTCCAAGGACATGCAAATACGCTGAAAATGCAAGTACAAACTTAGGGAAGATGATTCTAAGACTGAATTCACGCATGAATGACTGGAAAACTGAAGAGGAACTATTACCTCAAGTTGGAGTGGAATCGGAAGGAAAGAGGTGAGGAAGTTTGGCTTTCATGGCTGCTTCTGCTTCTCAAGTATCTCCCTCTACGGACTTACTCCTCCAAAAAACCTTGACTGAAGCGACTTCTTTGTTTCTCAACCCTCTAACCATACGGTCAAGAACATCAACTGGTACATCCTCATAAGGAAGACTATCCTTCAACGCCACACACTCGAATGGCACTTTAGATGCTGGGTCACCCACACACTTCTTCAAGAGTGACATGTGGAAGACCGGATGTACTGCTGCAAAGTCTGCTGGTAACTCTAACTAATATGCCACCTTGTCAACCCTTTTCAAGATCTTGTAAAGGCCTACATATCTAGGACCTATCTTCCTTTCTTTACAAATCTCTTCACCCCTTTCATAGGTGAGACTTTCAGAAAAACTCAATCATCAACTTGGAACTGTAGTTCCCTTCTCCTTACATCTGCATAAGATTACTAATGACTCTAGACTACCTTAAGTCTATCTCTAATGAGTTGCACTTTCTCCATAGCATCAAGGAATGAATCTAGCACTATTAAAGCTGCTTCACCTACTTCAAACCAACAAATAGGAGATCTACATCTACGTCCATATAAAGTCTCATAAGGGGCCATCTGAATGTTGGAATTGTAGGTATTGCTGTAGGCGAATTCAATAAGAGGAAGGTGATCATCCCGAACTACCTTTGAAATTGATCACGGAATCCCTCAACATATCCTCTAGGGTTTGAATGGTACGCTCTGCGTGTCCATCTGTCTGCGGAAGAAATGTTGTGCTAAGGTTAACTTGAGTACCAAGACCCTTCTGAAATGACTTCTAGAAATGAGATTAAATTGAGGACCTGTATCTGAGATTATGGACAAAGGAACCCCATGTAACCTCACAATCTCATTAATGTAAAGCTTGGCATAGTCTTTTGCTGAATCTGTAGTCTTGACTAGCAATAAGAGAAAAGACTTAGTCATCCTATCAACTATAACCCAAATAGAGTCATGCTGTCTGCGAGTACGTGGTGATGTTGTGATGAAGTCCATATTGATCATATTCCACTTCCAAGTAGGAATATCGATCATTTGATTCATACCCCCTAGGTTATGATGTTCTACCTTGGCATTCTGGAAATTGGGGCACTTACTCACAAAATCTGCTATATCCCTCTTCATGCCATTCCACCAATAGACCTCCCGCAGATCGCGGTACATCATAGTAGAACCTGGATGAATAGAATACTTGGAGTTAAGGGCATCTGAAAGAATATGTTGTCTCAACTTGCCCACATCAGGAACACACAATCTACCCTGGTAGCAAAGTACACCATCTCCCCCTTGGGCGAAAACCTCCACTCTCTGATTATGGACTGCACCCTTATGTTTAAGCAAGATTGGATCACTGTCTTTCTTTTCCTTAACCTCCAATACCAAAGAAGATTCTGCCCCATTTTGAACTGTTACGCAATTGTCTAATATGCTCATAAGGCAAACTCCCAATCGAGCAAGCTTGTGAACATCCTTCACTATATCCTTCCTTTCATACTCAACATGGGCTACACTATCCATAGAAAATCTAATAAGAGCATCTGCTACTACATTCGCCTTACCAGGATGGTAATGCACACTCATATCATAATCCTTAAGGAACTCAAGCCATCTCCTCTAGTGAAGATTCAACTCCTTCTGGGTGAACACATACTGAAGGCTCTTATGGTCAGTGAACACACATACATGAACATCGTACAAGTAGTGTCTCCAGATCTTGAGTGCAAACACCACTACTGGAAGCTTGAGGTCATGAGTTGTATAGTTCTTCTCATGCACCTTAAGTTGTCTCGAAGCATATGCTATAACCTTATCACGTTGCATCAACACACAACCAAGGACAACTCTTGATGCATCACAATAGATCACATAACAATCTGAACCCTTTGGTAGAGTCAAGACAGGAGCTGTAGTCAATCTAGTTATCAATTCTGCAAAGCTTCTATCGCAATCATCTGACCATTGGAATTTGACCATCTTCTGAGTCAACCTAGTCAATGGGGTGAGGCTATTGATGAAAATCCTTCCACGAATCTTCTGTAATACCCACTAGACTTAGGAAACTTTTGATATCTGTAGAAGAGGTAGGTCTGGTCCACTTTTTCACTGCTTTTATCTTCTGCGAATCCACTCGGATCCCTTCGCTAGATACAATGTGACCAAGAAAACCAACGAATTGCAACCAGAACTCTCATTTACTAAACTTAGCGGATACTTGGCGAACCTTGAGAGTCTGCAGAACAACTGTCAAATGACTTGCATGTTCTTCCTCACTCCTAGAGTAAATGAGGATATCATCAATAAAGACGACAATGAACAAGTCCAAGTACTGTTTGAACACTCTGTTAATCAAATCCATGAAATTTGCAGGAGCATTAGTTAGTCCAAACAACATAACTACGAATTCATAATGACCATATCGAGTTTTGAAGGCTGTTTTCAAAATGTCACTATCTCTGACTCTGAGCTGATGATAACCCGATCTGAGATCTATCTTTGAGAAATGGCTATCACCCTGAAGTTGGTCAAACAAGTCATTAATCCTAGGAATGGGATACTTATTCTTGATTGTGACCTTGTTCAACAATTTATTGTCAATGCACATTATGAGAGAACCATCTTTCTTCTTTACAAACAATACTGGAGCACCCCATGGTGAAATGCTAGGTCTGATAAAGCCCTTATCTAGAAGGTCTTTCAACTTCTCTTTCAATTCCGTAAGCTCTTCTGGCGCCATTATGTAAGGAGAAATAAAAATAGGCTGGGTATATGGAAGGATATCAATTCCAAAGTCGATTTTCCTTTGGCGAGGGAATCTAGGAAGATCTTCTGGAAACACTTCTGGAAACTCACAAACTACTGGAAGTGACTCAAGAGTTGGAGTTTCACGGCTAGAATCTTTAACCCGAACTAGATGATAGAGATAACCCTTAGTAATCATCTTTCTGTCCTTAAGGTAAGAAATAAATCGACCCATAGGTGCTAAGCTACTACCCTTCCATTCTACAATCGGTTTGTCTGGAAACTGAAAACGAACTGTCCTAAATCTACAATTGACTGAGGCATAATATGAATTTAACCAATCCATGCCTAGAATGATATCGAAGTCTACCATTTCTAACTCTACTAGATCTGCTGAGGTGACTTTCTGAGAGACTATGACAGGGCAATTTCTTTATACCCATCTAGCTATAATTGGGTCATCAACTGGAGTAGAGACTGAAAAAGGTTCTGAGAGTGTTTCTGCACGGACACTGAATTGTAATGCTATGTATGGAGTTACAAAAGAAAGAGTAGCCCTTGGATGTAACAATGCATACACATCAAGGTCAAATACTCGTAACGTACCAGTGACTACATCAGGAGAACCTTCCTGATCCTGGCAAGCCTGAAGAGCATACAAAGTTTTGTGGCGCTGACCGCCACCTGTACCAGATGAGTTACCCTGCTGGGTTGGGCGACTTGCTGGTGCTGCTGAAGCCGTAGACTGAGCTCTGCCATTTCCACCTCCTTGAACCTGTCTAGAAGGACAATCCCTCAACATGTGAACAGACTGACTTCACCCAAAATATCCTTCTTTTCCTGCGAGGTAGTCTTATGGATGGTTCTTACTACACTTAGTGCAAGTGGGGTAAGTCTTGGTGCCTGAAGCACTTCCCTCAGACTTTGAGCCTGGTGCTCTACCCTTATGCTCATACCTATTCTTGGAAGATGGAACACTAGCTGATGAAGGGCCGGGGCTGATAGATTCTACTGACTCTGGCAGCGATTTCCACCACCCGATTTTTACTGGGAATAGTCATAGTTCGTATTTCTAGCCTTCTTATTCTCCTTAGTATGTTCCTTAAGCTTATCACCCTCAACCTGTTGAGCATGAGTCATAAGCCTAGAGATCTTCATATCTCTAAGTAATATAGCATTTTTGCACTCAGTTTTTACCAAATCTTCCATTTCATACAAGAACTTATTCATTTGAGCCCTGGAGTCAGCCCATGTGCGGAGAATACCTGGAGAGTTGGTTAAACTTCAGCCCATACTCTTGGACTGTTATGTTACCTTGCCTCATGTTCATGAATTCCTAAGCCTTTGCCTCTCTCAACTCTATTGGAAAAACTTGTCGAGAAAAGTCAACTAAAGCAATCCCAAGTTATAAGAGCTGCATTTTCACCCCTACTCTCCTTCCATTGAGTGTACCAGATATGAGGCACATCTTTCAACTGGTATGATTCAAACTCAACCGGATCATTCCTAATGACTTGCATCACCTCAAAGATCTTATTGATGTCATCCAAGAAATTCTGAGGATCCTCATTAGTCTATAATCCTAAGAACTCAGGTGGATTCATCCTAAAAAAGTCACAGACCCTTGGTGTTGCTGATCCACCATTTTCATTCACAAAAGCATGAACCCGATTGTTCTGGTTGGTCATAGTCTAAGCTAACATCTCTATGGCATTATTCATTGGGAGTATCATAATGCCAAGTTGGACTCAGTTTCAGCGTACCCAAATAGTCCCAGAACTACTAGCCAAGTAGGTTGTGAGTTCTCTCTGTGGGCATCAGTTTAGTGATCATGCCAGCATGCCTTTATACATCTGGCAGGGTATATTGGGTCCTCCCGATGGGTGTATACATCGGACTCCACATTTATCTCATGTGGCTTTATTATCGGTTATTAGTAGCTCCCACAGTTCAGTCATACTGTCTTGTATTGACCATATTTACAGATACGATAGTATTCAGTATGTATAACTTTCCGATTATTATACTTATTTTTGTACTTTTTCAGTTATGTCTTATTTCAGCTTTACTCTATCCTACATGTTCAGTACCTTCAAGACTGACACATACATAAGTTATATATTCTCGTGATGTAGGTTCATGTTCTTAGCATCCAGATTGCGCTTAGATCGATTTCTGATCTCCAGTTCAGCAGATTCAGTGGTGAATCCTAAATCTCCTATGACAATAGTAATGAGTTTCTAATCAAAATTTAGTCCTTTAGTTTCAGTTTTTGCTAGACTTAGATGGAGCCTGTCCAAGCATTTCTAGTCAGTTTAGAGGTAATTTTAAGACATAGTTAGTTTTTGCTTCGCATTGAGTTAATATTTTTTGTATTAAACTCAACTGTTTTCAAACATTTAAGTTATATTATATGGGTATTCCCCATATTTTCATTATAAGTATGATTTATCTTCTGCATCAGTTTATATTCTTTAGTATGCTCATGATCAATGCCAACAGGGTTAGATTGGGACCACTTGTGGTCTTAGGTCCCCTGTCCGCATCTCGGGGGTAGCTCGGGGCCTGACATAGACTAAGTTGAAACTTTCTCAAATCAATTAGTAATAACAAGAATGAATGAACACCACAAGTTAAGGATAATTACAATTATCCATCAACATGTTTCTAGTCCCGAAATGCCCGATAAAGTCTAAAGCATAGATTCGAAGTAATCTTGAATAACTAAATAGGTACCCGCCCCGAATTCACATAAACCAACATGCTTTCACTTATCAAGTTTAATCTAAAGAATAAAAAAATATAGCCTACCGCGCTCCAAATCACGTCTCCAGGGCTTTTCCCCTCCAAACTACCTCCGAATGTTGTCATAATGTCAATTATAGAATTATAATGTTAATATAATTGTTAAGACATTAAAATAACATAAAATGAACATGGACCAAAATTCTTGTCAAAATAAGAAATATGGGACTCACACTAAAATTTCTGAAATTGAACACAATTAGAGGCTAAAAAAGAAGCAAATAACATGCAACAAGAACACCATAAAATACGAAGGAAAGAGTTGGACAACCCCTGTAGGATCAAAATTAGCTCAAACGAACGCTCCCCAATGCTTCCCAAACACTCTAACGTGTAGCACAAGATGCCTTGTCAGACCAAGATTTAAATCACCTGAATCAAAGTCCAACTACTCTCATAATTGAATTTACAAACTTGGAGTGTGAGCTAATTATGTCCACTCTTTAGACTTGTGCATGTGGCGTAAAAGTAACCACTAATACAACTAAAATTATTGGGCAAGAGAGGAGGGCCTCTCTGCACCAAGACAATGGATTCGTAAGCATAAGTAGCTTAAGAGATGCCAGCGCTGCTTAATCAAGATGATCACTAAAGTGAAGCCATGGGTGCTAAAGTTATGCCCGCTTAAAAGATCCAAGACCTCTAAAGTGGTTACTGCCTGGCTGTCCTAGCCCACTAAACCAATCTATGGATTCTTAAGTGATGGTCGCTGAAATGACACCATGGACGCAAAAAATAGGGTCACCGACAGCAGTCACTCAAAGATTTAGTAAGTCCATCAGACTCTTCTCGGTTTCCTCGAATCGGTTCGGAACCCCGTGCCCGTAGATGAGATATGCTACCCTTCTAAATTAAACATTCCAGTGTAAATGGTGTAGTGAAACTTTCATCCAAGGCCGTCTCAACAATAAGGGGGTCCCACAACAAACTCTATTTTTAGAAAAATTGCGTCCAAAAATCCATAAGATTTCCATGTATGGTTATTCTAGACAACACTCGACATTCTTGAGCTAACCATATTGACACATCCAAGTAAATTTATGAAGAATGTTATTGAATTCAAACTCAAGCCAAAGCTGTAAAATTAAAACACCAAATGACACAAACTCGCATTAAAAGACTCAATGTTTGGCCAACCTTGCCACTAGCCCAAAATGACTCTTTAGGACTGATGGAACCATTAGAATGTATTCTAAGGTTGCATTCCTAACTTTCAACAAAATCAACCGTTCAATGTTTCGAAAGTTCCAAAGCATGGAAACTTGCCTAAAAATAAAATAAATGACAAGGTGACTGAACCATCAGCTCCTATTAGTCATTAATGATTTATAGTCTCTATAACAACACTCTAAACGATAAAGGGAATACATTTGCCCAGAAATGACCAGAAAGATTATTACAACATCCACTACTAAGAAGGACTTTCATCCACAAAAGTAAGAATTACGAAGTACCCAAAGGCTAAAAAATGTTAAGAAACTGCTTTGGCATCTAGTACTCAGTATAAGTAGCATCATCAATATGATGATGCCTCAAATAAACCTTGACCACATTAACGGCTCTCGAATGCAACCGCCGCACATATCTGGCTAGTGTAGCAACAAGCTTATCAATCAAGTTCAAACAATCATCCAACTTAATTGCATCATACTGGAGAACTGGGTGAATAGGTGAAAATATTAAAGTTAGGAACAACTCATAAGCAACATCACCAATTGTCCGAAGGTTCTGAAATGCCTATTATATCTGGTCTAAGCATACCCCACCTGTCAAATATTATCACGCTCTTCATGGGAGATACACGGAGGAATACCCAGTCACTGACTACAAACTTCAAAGGTCGATGCCTACGATCGATATAAGTCTACTGCCTACTCTAACCTGTCTTGAGCCTATCCTCAAACACCCACACCTGATCTATGGCCTCCTAAAGAAATCAGTACCTTATAGCCTAGGATATTTATAATCAAACCAATCAATCATAGAGCGATAACACCTAACATATAAGACCTCAAATAGGGCAATCTATATAATAGAGTAATAATTGTGATTGTACACACTATATCCACCAAAAGTAATAATTGATCCCAATGACCTCCAAAATTAAAAAATAGACTCATAATATATCCTTAAAAACCTGAATAGTACGCTCCGACTGCTCATAGGTCTACAAGTAGAGAGTTGTGCCAAGGTAAACTCGAGTGCCCAAATCCACCTAAAATGCCCTCCAAAATTTAGACATGAACTAATAACCTTGATCCGAGATAGTATAAACAGGATCTCATGAAGAAGAATCACCAATTCGGTTCTGTTGGGTTAGAGTTTTAGCCTAAAATGAATTTTAAGGAATTTCTGGAGTTTTGAAGTGATCTTAAGGATTTTCCTCGAGTTTTATGGTGGAATTTTTCAATCTAGAGGGTATATGAGGGTCTGGTGGAGCATGTGGACATAATATTCTTTTTTTTTTCACAAGTTGTGACTATTCTATTACTTTCTTGGATGAAAGTCAGTTTAGTAATGGATGTTGTAATGACCCTCAAGGTCATTTCCTTCACTTTCTAATCTTTTAAGAACTTAGCGTTTCATGTAGTTACCCCAAGTCATTTATGACTGGTTGGGAGTGTCAGTTCAGTCGTTGGGTCATTCTTTTGATTTTTGTGTAAATTTTCGTGTTTTTCAGCCTTTGAAACTTGAACCTTCGAGTTTAGTAAAGAGTTTAGGAAGACGGCATCCAAATGCAATTTTAATAGGTCCATCAACTCTAGAGGGGCTATTTTAGGCCAGGGGCATGGTTGGTTCATGTCCCGAGGCTCTTGGTGTGAGCTTATGTCATTAAATGATTTAATTTGGAAGCTTTGATCAAAGTTTGAGTTCAATCAATACTCTTGGTAGACATGGTCAGATGAGAATTATGTTAGGGTTCGCTCCAGAATATTAAGTTTAGTGTAGATTTACCTTTTGTGTGGTTCACGACCTTTTAATCTCATTTCGAGCCTTTTTTTAGATTTTAGCTTCAAATGGAGTTTGAGTGCCCCACTTTTCGTCGAGATGACCTTGTATTAATGTTTTGATGGTTTCATGAGTTTGGAATGCCGAATTTAGTGGGGTTGTATATCTATTTCATTTTCTTTGGGTCCCCAACAAATTTTGAGAGTTCCTTTGGAGACATTGCAAAAAAATAGAATCTGGTGTTGCTGGTGCAAACTTTTAGCGACCCATATCACCTTTGAGGAACCAAAATTTTTGGTATTTAAATTAGGAGGCCTGGGGCGGTGCACCTACAGTGTGCCAAAAAGGTACCTTAGACAAAATGTTTTGGCATGGTGCGCCCCTAGCGCGCCCGGATAAGCATTTTTCACCCAATTTTCATAGTTTAGCCCTTTTAAATCCTTCAAAGGTGCATTAACACTTCTAATGGTTCTAATTACTTCAAATAGTTTTTAAACACCTAGAAATCATCAAAGAGCACATAATCATAACCTTGAATACATAATCCAATTGAAGGAAAGTTAAGATCAAAGTCAAACCAGTTACGAGTCAAGTAGAAAGTTAAGAAGTAACTCAAAGAAAAGTTCTCAAAGGTTTTAAAGAGTCTTTATTAAATGTTTTTAACTGCGTTTTATGGCTCAAGTTTCAAGCTAAAATGAAGAGTAAAAGTTGATGTCTTTCCTTCAAAGAAATATAAGTGAACTATGTATTCCCGAAGAATTCATTAATACTCTACTTTTCAAGTTAAGCAAAGAATAAAGAGTTGAGTTCATTTCTCAAAAGTTATAAGGGAACTAAGTATTCACTGAAAGCTTATAAGTGTTTTCACATTTAAGTTAAGAGGAAACTAAGATTTCCAAAAGAGATTTGAACAAGAAAAGGGAACATTGATCCAAGAGAGCTTTTTTATAGAGCTAAGTGTTGAGCAATTATCTCAACCCAAAGGAAGGGAGTTGTTTTTAAAAGCATGAGCTAAAGTATATTTTGGGAGTAAAATTGAGCACCGATGTGGGGATGAAAATTCATATTAAATCAAGTCTCCATGTAAACCATGTAGCCATCATGGGAGTTAACGGGTCATACTTTTAAGGTGATCACCTAAATTAAGCTAGTGGATCAACTGAGTTAAGAAGTTTTATGCGACAGAAAAGTATAGGACAATTTTGGCAGCGTGAGCATGACGTTGTATCACCACTTAGGCTCATAATGGTGGTTGTAACTTAGAGAATCTCCCATAGAAACTATATTACTTTAATATATAAGAAGTAAAAATGAGTTTGTTATTCCATTTTCTTTAACGAACTAAGTTGTCTAATATATATATATATATATATATTTATAATGCTAGGTTTAGATAAAGCATGATCTATTTTTTTAGTTCTAATCTTCCTAAAATGTCTATATGGATTTTTAATATGATAAAAAAAACTTGGTAAAAGTGTAAGCTGATATAATTCACCTTAGACCCTTAACTTAATTACCAAAAACGAAATAAATTAAAAGGGTAAAGAAAAGACCATACTACCCGTTCAAAATTCGGATTGGCCTTTTCTTGTTCCAATAGCCCAACTTCCAAAGGGCGCAACTCACTCATACAAACTTGGAATCGCGCAAATTCGGTGGCGTTGGAAAGACCATTCGAATATCTTTTCAACCATATCTGGAAGTGCCCCTTACTCATCCTAAACTAGAAGTTTATTAAAAACTCACTTTTTCTAACTCAAGTAAATTTCCAAAATTTTAATTATTTTGAAAGATGACTATTTCGAGTTCTTAGATTCTTCTTAGCTTATTTCGAATTGCGAGATGTTACATGTCACGACCCGAGTCTACACCCTACACATGGATGGCACTCAAAGACCATTGCTGGTCCCCAAGCGAACCCTCATCCTGGATGACTACAAGAGAAGACTTAAGTAAGCATACAATGCTTTAAAAGAGATTAAAATCATGAAACTCAATTACAATGCTTTCACTTAATGAAACCAATGAATAAAAATAAGTTATTAAACTCTCCATAAAATAGGCAACTTTAGTCTTTAAAAAATTTAATAAATAAATGAATAGTATAGACTACTTAACTAAACTAACTATCTATGAAGCCTCTAAATGACAATAATGGAAGTCGGGACAAGACCCACGACCTACTGACTAAACTAAAAAATAAATTAAATGCTCTAGAAGCAACGAGGCGCTAACTCGAACTCTCAAGTGTCTTAACGAAGCTCCTGTTGATGATCCTGTATATCTGTGTCTGTATCATGAGAAGATTCAGGTCAATTGGCTCAGTACGTGGAATGTACAAGCATGTAAGGGGAATTCTACAACATAACATAACCTTGATACTTGAATAAAAAAGGAAACATACTTACCTTTTTTCAAACTCAGTAAACTCAACTCAACTCAATTTAAGGATAAGATACGCAATTTCAAAGATATGATACTTTACTCAGTGAAGCTCAAACCAACTCAAGATACTCGACTTAAGGTAGTCAACATGAAATACTGAACTAATGATACTTAGCTGAACTCATTTAAATATAAAGCAGTTTAATACAAGTGCTATATAAAGAAAAGTTCTTTAAAAACATGATGTTAACTCAAGATAATATTACCATAAAAATATATCATGCTCCCTCTCAAAGTCTATTTGTGCAATGCATGAATGAAGTCTCATACCTCCACTCTTACTAAGAAGAACCCCTTTAGGATTCAATAATTTATACTGTGGGAGTTTCTCTAACCGACAACCACCACTAAGAGCCTAAGTGGTGATACATCGTCTTGCCAACGCTGCTAGGACTGTCATATAGTTTGCCGTGGTATAGAACATCCTCAACCTAGTGGATCCACTGGATAAACTTACGTGATCATCTAAAAAGTATGACACGTTAATACCCATGATGTCTACATGGTTTACATGGGGACTGGAGTTATCTGAACTCTTATCCCCACATTGGTGCTCAATACTACTCCACAAATACATTTTAGGTCATACTTTTAATAAAACTTCCTTCCTTTGGGTTGAGATAATCTATTGAACCCTTTAGATTTTAAAAAGCTCCTTTTTGGAATCAATGTTCCCTTTTCTTGTTCAAAACTCTTTTGGGAAATTCTTACTTTGCCCTTAACTTAAATGTAAAAATATTTATAAACTCTTAGGGAATACTGAGTTCCCTTATAGCTTTTGAGTAATGAACTCAACTCTTACTCTTTGCTTTACTTGAAACTTAACTCTTAGAGAATTTTAGTTCCCTTATAGCTTTGGAGAATTTAACTCAACTCTTTACTCTTTCTTGACTTGAACTTTAAGTCTTTAAAACAAAGTGAAAACATTTGTGAAATACTTTAGAAACTTTACGTTGAATTGCTTCTTAACTTCTAAACTTGACTCTTAACTTTCCTTGAATTGAAGTGTCGATTCAAGGTTCATGATTTCATGATTATGAACATGGAGGGTTCATGCGAAATTGTGAACATGAACTACTCAACTCGAGAACTGAAAGGTACTCCATAACTCAAGATTGTTCGACTTATAGGGCTGATGCATAATTATGGACATGAACAATGTGAATCGAAGGTCTAAGTAACTAGATGGAACTCATGTATATGACTCTCTCATTCTATTATTTACTTCCTCAAAGCATAGTTCAATTCAATGACGGATCTCAAAGAATTCATAATTGAACTTAAAGGCTTTCTTGAACTCTACTCTCTGAACTCTCTCTCGAATGTGAATTATGAATTCAAGAGTTATGGTTCATGATATGAAGGATATATGTGATATTTCATACTTATGAATAAATTCTCCTCACTCTCATGCTCACTTACTTGAGTCTTGAGACAAGTTACGAGAAGTTGTAAAAGACTCCTCAAAAGGACTCGCATGGAACCTTTCAAAAGGTTTGGAAGAACTCTCAAAACTTAATCTTGACTTTACCTTGAATTTAAATTATTGTTTCAAGGTTATGATTCATGTTATGAATGATTTTCAAGTGATTAGAAGTAGTTTAATGTGTTTAGAATCAAAAGGAGTTAAGATACACTTTAAATGAGCTCTAACGGAGAAACCGGGGGCAAACTGGATGGGGCAGGTGACCTTGGGGATACGGGTAGCGCGGGGCGCCAACCCCTATAGGACAAAGAAAGGTTTGGGGCGCTCTGGCAGGCGCGCCTTGCCATGCTCCAACCCCAAAAATTCTGTCAAGCACTTTTGCTCGTTTTCTAACCCTAACTTGCCTAAAATCAAACATTTTCTTTCCCAACCACTTGGATTCGATTACTTAACTTAATTAAACTCTAATATACTGAAAACAACACTCAAATTATTCAATTTCATCTCAAGAATTCATCAAAAACCCAACACAACAAGATATCGAATCAACCTCAAGAACACATATCAAGAACTCATCAAGAACTCTAATCTTTGAACTTTACGCATCAAATTTTGCTGAAAATATAACATGATTAGCGTGTGGGTGAACTAACCCAAAACAATGGGAGCTTACATACCTCTTAGGTATTAGACCCATGGCAAAATTCTGCAACAAGACACAAGAATCTGACGAACTCTCAATAAAACCCTAAGAGTATTTTATGATTATCAAACTGAACCTAAAAGGGTTATAAACTTAAAATATGAATAAAACCGAATTAAATCTGATTGGTCATTGAAAGGACAAAAATATCCCTCAGTACTTTCGGCTAATTTTCCTTAACTGGATATCCTAACTTCAAAAGGTCATATCTCACACATCTAAACTCAAAAATTAGCTAACTCGGCGGGTTTGGAAAGATAATTCAAATATCTTTCCTATAGTATCTTGTAGCACACCTAACTCATTCTTTTCAAGGATATATGGTCATTTGAAGTTGACCCAAAACTCATGCTTAGCTTAACTTTCCAAATTTCAGATTTTTGTTATTTTCAATTTAATTCTTTTTAGAACTCGTGGTGCAAAATATTGTGAATTTACCTTATTACTTAATAAAATTTTATTTCCTTGGTCAAATCTCACTCACTACGATTAACGACTCATGTCTTAGTTCAAAAAAAATTTATGAGGTGTTACATTACAGCATACATAAGAAAATACACACAACATCAACTATGTCTGACACAAGCCTTCTACTATCATATAAGTGGGAAAAACCCCTAAATCGTATGTAAAGTTTAAACAAAAAAAGGCATAGAATAAATAAAACTCATAATGGCATTGCCCTCGATCCATGAGGAGTCACCTATTCAAGTGTCACGCCCCGAGCTACACCCGGGACGTGGCCGACACCCAATGACCATTGCTGGTCTTGAGCGAACCCTTGACCTGGCTTACTTAACTCAGCAGAAGACTTAACTTAACTCAATTATGATAAAAGAACATTCTTAGTAGAATTATTTAAAACATAATAGTCTGGCAAAAATGACACTTAAATTCTCATAGTAAAACATCTGCATTTCAATGAAGAGACTCAAACTGACTATCTAACTGTCTATGAAGACTCTACAATACTAAGAAGGATGTTGGGACAGACCCCACAACATCATACAAATAAAGTAATATAAAGCAAATAAAAGTGTCCTCCAGAATTTAATGAGGCTTACCGCCGACTCCGAATGCTCAACTCGATTAACGAGATGTTGGGTGCTGATCCTGGTTACCTGCGTCTGTATCATAATAAGATGCAAGACAACTGACATCAGTACATTGAATGTACGAGTATGCGATTTGGAATGCAAAATAATAACTTAAGCTTGATGAAAATAAGGTGAACTTACCTTGGCTCTGCTCAACTCAAGAAGTACTCAACCCAATATATGTATAGAAAGCAATTTAAAACACATGCAATATATATCTATATATATATATATATTTATATGTATATAAAATATATATA
>NC_028641.1:10235388-10252057 GCF_001406875.1 Solanum pennellii | reverse complement strand
ATATATATATATATATATATATATATATATATATGTATGTATGTATGTATGTATGTATAGCTTGTAAAACATGTAAAGAGAGTTCATCAAATAAAATGCAATATCAACTCTACTTTACTTATATATGGAAATAATATAGTTCTGTCGGAGTTTCTCTAACTGACAACGACCACTATGAGCCTAAGTGGTGATACAACGTCTCGCCCATGCTACCAGAACTGTCCTATACATTGTTGTCGCATAGAACATCCTCAACCTAGCGGATCCATTGGCTTAACTTACGTGATCATCTAAAAAGTATGACCTGTTAATACCCATGATGGCTACATGATTTACATGGAGACTTGAGTTAATATTAAGTCTCGTCCCCACATCGGTGCTCAATACTACTCCCAGCAAGATATACTTTAGCTCATGCTTTTAAAATAAACTCTTTCCTCTAGGTTGAGATAATTTGCTCAACCCTTTTTAGCTTTAAAAAACCCTCTCTGAAATAAATGTTCCCTTTTCTTGTTCAAAACTCTGTTGGGACATCTTAGTTTCCTCTTAATTAAATGTAGGGAAAATGCACAAGTACCCCCTCAACATATGCCCAAAATCTCAGAGGCACACTTATACTATACTAAGGTCCTATTACCGCCCTGATCTTATTTTATTAATAATTTTCTACCCCTTTTCGGCCTACATGACACTATCTTGTGGGCCTAATGTTGGTTGATTTTTTTTCAAGCTAGTGCCATGTAGGCCGAAAAGGGGTAGAAAATTACATATAAAATAAGTTCAGGGGGTAATAAGACATTAGTGTAGTATAAGTGTGTCTTTCGGATTTCGGGCATAGGTTGAGGGGGTAATTGCGCATTTTCCCTCAAATGTATAAACTTTCTAGTGAATACTTAGTTCCCTTATATCTTTTCAAATATGAACTCAACTCTTTATTCTTTACTTGAATTGAAGCTTTTGATCTTAATAAACTCTTCAGGGAATACTTAGTTCCCTTATACTTCTTTGAAGAAAATACTTCAACTTTTACTCTTTCTTTAACTCAAATCTTGAGCCTTAAAATGAAGTTAAAACGTTTAAATAAGACTCTTGGAAACTATAAGAAATTTTTCTTTAACTTACTTCACAACTTTAGACTTGACTCTTAAATGCAAGGTTTCGATTTGAGTTCTTTGATGATTTATAGGTATTTAGAAATCATTTGAAGTATTTAGAATCATAGAAAGATGTTAGTACCTTGAAAAGACTTAAAAGGGCTAATTCACGAAATCTGGATGAAAAACGCCGGCTCGGGCTTACTGGTGGTGTGCCGCGCCAACCTCAGTTGACTGAGGCTTTGTTCTGGCGCACTGGTGGCGGTCCGTGCCAGGCCTGAGTGGACTGCGGCCAAATTTTAGCACACTGCATGCACGACGCTCCTGTCCCTACCCAGATGCGTCTGACAAATTTTTCAACTCGTTTTTCATCTCCAAACCCTTAAAATATTCCTACTTCTCTAACCAAATGTCTGGGACTATTGGTAGTTTTCATTACTATCTAATTCAACATAAAAGTAACCCGGATAAATAAGAATTAAACCAACAAAGGCAGCCAACAATTCAATAAACAAGAAATCCAAACTTTACTTCAAAAACTTAACTTCTAGCATGAAATCAACTCATAAATTACTGAGTTGAAACAAATTGGTGTGTGGGTGAATTAGCCCAACACAAAATATCCCACATATCTTAATAGGGATCAGCCCCAACGAAGTCCACTCAACGATCTTGGCTTCCTTGATGAATTCTTTTTCCTTTTTCCCTTCTTCTTCTCCTCTTCTCTTTTCTCTTAAGCCCTAAGGGTGAATAACTTTTCTAAAACTGATTTAACGTTTAGTTTTACCCCTAATAAAACCTTAAAACAAATTAGGAAACAGTACGGTGGAAAGACCACTTTACCCTTACTAAAATTCGTATTGGACTTTCTCAATCCAACTACCCAACTTCCGATAGGCATATCCCTCATACGATAGCGAAAAATGCAAAAACTCGGCGGCGTTGGAAAGGTTGTTCCAAGGGATTCCCAAGCATAAAACAACTGACCCTCACTCATCCTGAGCTAGAAGTTATGTACGTTTGAAATGTTACGTTTTATTTTCCCTAAATTTCTTACCATAAATAGGTTTTCCTTTTAGGAAAAGGTTTTGGATTGACTAATCCTTTTCTTGTAGGAAAAAGGTTTTGGACTCAATAAATAGAGGAATGTTCCTTCTAACTTAATCAGCATTCACAATGTAGTCTTAATGGCTTTGAGAGTTTTGGTTAGGGGGGAGAAACTGTGGGTCACAAGCTTGATACGTTATCACTTGTGTGAACCTCCCATCTATTCTGAATGAATTTGTTGAGGGNGGCTTTGAGAGTTTTGGTTAGGGGGAGAATTTGTGGGTCACAAGCTTGATATGTTATCACTTGTATGAACCTTCCATGTATTCTGAGTGAATTGGTTGAGGTTGTTTCTCTCTGTATTTTGTACTCTCATATTTATAGTGGATTGCTCATCTCCTTTGTGGACGTAGGTCGATTGACCGAACCACGTTAAATCTCTATGTCTTTTGGTATATTTCTCGTTGTCTTCTTACTCGTGATCTTTCGATGTTTGCTTTGCTAGCTTCCTCATTTACACCTGCTTATTTACAGTCCCAACAAGTGGTGTCAGAGCCAGATTCAATGATGGAGTCAGGTTTAGTGATTCGATAATCGATGATTTAACCAGGTTAGAGGAGGTGTTCATCATGACGGGTGTAGTTCTAGCCGCAACCTTTTTGTTTATACTGTATTGAGAAAATCCACACAGAATTGGTACCTCTTTAATGTCGATCAAAAATTTAGAGGACACATTTTTTTAATTTTTGTGCATATTAAAAAGATTATACTAACCTCTTGCTAGATATCATGAATTTCACAAAGAAGGACAATGTTTAATTATGAATGAAATCCAATGCTTAATTTATAAACTAAGAATTCATTCAATTTACACGATTTAAATAAACATTATTTCTAAAAAAAATCTATTAATTATAAGAATTCTTTTTATTTCGATTTCTTATAGATGCACCCAAAACTTCATAGACCATCCAGAAGAATTTATTTACAACTATAAAACTTAAGAAAATCATTTCTGAAAAATCAGCAACAGCGAAAAAATCAGCGAAAGATAATACATAATGGAGATTGTACAAAATTCGATAAATTTATACATCAAGATTTTCTTGCATCACTTGAAGGGAAGTACCTTAGTTGTTATGCACAATTTTAGAGTGTAAGAATACAATAAGTTGTCAAAAATATATCACACTAATGTCTTGTTAAAAACAAATATAATAAATGGGCCCCATGAAAAAATACATATTTACTTTGCCTTATTAATTGCTTTTTAAATATGTTTGTTTCAAGAAATTAATTTATAAATCCCACATATCAAATGTACATAACTTTTTCTCTATTTAAAATAGATAGTTTCTACTTAACAAAAATAAGATATTCTTGAATATTTAGGGTCTTTACTTTGGCAACCATTCAGCTTAACTTTGAGAATATTTATTACATTTACCATTTTACTTAAATTTGTCATTGATATCTGATTATCACAGATTCTTTAATTACATATATTTACCAAACATTTTATGATCAACATAAGAGACAAATAGATTCCTGTTAATTCGGTGCTTAGTACATAAAACTATTTAGATATAATTTTTATGATCCAAAATCTGAAGGACCGTGAAGAAACTTCACTAACCTTCTGTTAGGTAAGTCAATTTTTTTCGATATACTAGAATCTATTAATCATATAAAAATAACTGAAATAGCGGAAACAAGTGATAACTTAGCTTTCATATCAGTATAAAAATGTGAAAAACACCAATTACTAGAAGAGAGGTTTGAAGTAAAATACAACTTTTTAAAGTATGATACACTATCTGAAATGATAAAGGACTAAAAAGTAAGAGATAAAATTCAGAGTTGACTATGGTAAATATTTGATAGGATACTTTGAATTAGTGAGTTGACGTTTTAACAGATCTGTAATACATTTTATGATATATTTGCACTTTTCGTTTTATGGATGAGTTTGACGGGTGAAACAGGGAATTTCGCATAGTCGATGCACCAATATTGTCTGCATAGTTCGTTTTCTTCTCCATGCTTGCAACATCTAGATCACATTAATAAAGAATAATTGTACGATTTCTACTGTAACACAACATTATTTAATTTAAAAGAGCTAAAAATTAGAATGAACCATTTTTGGAAAGAATGAAAATCCGAAATTGGGCAAGTTATGTCTAGTATGCGTTTTGGGTCAACCTCAAACGATCGTAACTCTTAGTACAGGATGATTTAGGCGGCAAATAAGATGTCAAACGAAAGGTCCCGAGTTAGATAATTTTTGAGTTCGTATGAGGGAGATATACCCGTTCGATGTTGGGTTGTCTAGATAAGGTTGATTTGTGTGCATGTTGTATTCTGAGTTGAGATAATTTGCTCAACTCTTTTAGCTTTAAAAAGCTCCTTTTGAAATCAAAGTTCCCCTTTTTATTCAAAAACTCTTTTGGAACTCTTAGTTTCCTCTTGACCTAAATGTAAAAAAAACATTTATTAACTTCCTAAGGAATACTTAGTTCGAGTTTTTGGCCAAAAATATCCTTTTACTATATCCCAAACTTAAACTACATCCTTAGAGTATCATTTCTAGCAGAAAATATCCTTTAACTATACCCCAAACTTAAATTACATCCTTAAAGTATCATTATTATCATAAAACATCCTTCAAGTATTTTAAAGTGAGCAATTTTCATCCTTCTACTTGAATTTCTCGTAAAACTATTTGATATATCCCACAACAATTATGTCGTCCTTCCTAATTATTATTCTTAGATATGCAAGAATATTATAGTGAACTTTTTTGTAATTTAGTTAATAATTATGCAAATCTTTTAATTTGATCGTTTTTTCATTAATTTTTCATGTAATTTCAATTAAAAATATTATTAGTATAAATATGTTTCTTCTCAATTGAATATGCTAGAAAAGACATTTGTGAAAGACTTCCACTTCTAGAATGAAACTCAAATACGAGACATAATCAATATTCGATCGCTTCAATATTCGATTAACCTAAAAATCTATTGATTTAATTGGTTAAGAAAAAGATAAAAATAATTAATCTCCAGCTTTTTTCCGTTACGAAAAAGGCAAATTATATATGCTCACACCTTCCAATCATTTTTAGTTTCCATAAGCAACAATATCTAAGATTTTTTATATTTTCCAAGAATTTCTTGTAGCAAGTAATGAAATTATGCAGAATAACTTTAGTTGATAGTCACGTTAACTGCTGATGTTTTCATAAGATCCATTAGTTTTTTGACAATATCTAACAAAAGGATGAAAGTTGTTTATTTACAAATATTTAAAGTATGTTTTCTCCTAAAAATGATGCTTAAAAGATATAATTTAAGTTTGGGGTTTAGTTAAAGGATGTTTCTTCTAGAAATGATACTTTAAGGATGTAATTTAAGTCTGGGGTATAGTTAAAGGATGTTTTTGGCCAAAACTCTCAATTATGCATTTTTGAGAAATGAACTCAACCTTTACTCTTTTCCTTAACACAAACTTGAGTCTTAAAACGAAGTTAAAAGCTATTAAGTAAGACTTTATGAACTTTGAAAAACTTTACTTTAACTCACTTCATAGCTTTGGACATGAATTGTATTATGGATTCAAGGATCATGATCTCATGTTTGTGGATGATTTCATGATGTTTAGGTGTACTTTAGAGTGTTGAATCGACCAGGAATGATAGGTACAACACTTAGGAACTAGTACGAAACGATATGGAAAGAACGGGGTTTCGAGGTGGCCTTGGCGCTCTGAGGGGCCCGGAGCGCCAGAGCCTGACGGACAGAGGTTGTCCTCAGGCGCTCTGGCTGGCGCGTGATGCCATATCTTGATGGACAAAGTCTTTCCTGAGGAGCTCTGGTAGGCGCGGCGCCCCAGGGCCTGTCAGACGGGTTTTTCGACTTCTCTTCTCCGTTTTTCAATCCTAAACATCCTAAACTTCCATGGATCTTCCCCCAAATACATAGAGTCATTAAATACCTCATTACCCAATAGATTAAACCCAAAAAACAGTCCGGAAACATGAATCAAATCTACTAAAGATAAACTACAATTCAACCAACAAGAATTTAACGAATTTTCATCAAGAATCCAATATTCAGCATTCTCTAGCTTGCTGAATTGAAACAAATTGGTTGTGGGTGAAAGGACCCAACGCCTAATGATCTCACATACCTCGATAGGAATCACCCCCGACGAAATCCACACAACGATCTTGGCATTCTTGGTCAATTGTTGTTATTCCTCTTCTTTTCTCTTTTCTCCCAAGCCCTAAGCGTTCTTTGTTCTTCTAAAACTGATTTGGGACTTGGTTTTACCCCTAATATAACCTTAAAACAAATTAGGAAATAGTAGGGTGAAAAGACAACTTTACCCTTGCTAAAATCAAGATTGGATTTTCCTCAACTCAACAACCCAACTACGGCATATCTCCCTCATACAACGTCGGATTTTCACAAACTCGGCGGCGTGGGAAAGATCTTCCCAACGGCTTTCTAACCATATAAAGAACACTTGAAAAACTTCTCCTGATCTAGAAGTTATGACCATTTGAAAATGACCAGAACTCACTTTTGAAAGCTAGAAATTTTCCTGATATCCCTACTGAATCCCAAAATTGATTATTCTTGGTTTATTAGATTATTCTTAGTTGCTTCAAGTTACGAGATGTACACGTTTCTCCCATAAATGCTCTATCTAACCATTACGGAGTTCAAAATCAACAATTTTTGGTCCTTATTATTTTATTTGTTGCTAAAAAAATTTTAATTAATGAATTTATCTTGTATCCAATTATTTTGTATACAAATATATTTCCCCTATTACACTTTAAACTATTGTATCAAGTATCATCATACTCATGAAAAAGTGAAGTTAATCGTTTATCACTATAACATAAAAGTGGTTGTTTGAATTAACATGTAACTTTTGTGCATTTTTCATAGATTGAAAATAATTATAGTTTCAAATTACATACTTAAAGTGATAAAAACTTTTTAAACAATCAAAATAGAAAAATTGTTAATTCGGGGTGGAAGTAGTCTAATTATCAATAATATGTTTTTAGATATTATACTACTTAGAAAACACTTACTAATATTTGAGATTTAATTAATAGAATCTTTTATAATATAAGTAATATTAAATTAATTTTCAATTATATATTCAAAGTGTAATTTTTCTAAAAAGAATACAAAATTATTAATTTGGATAGAAGTAGTAACTTTTCAATAATACATTTTAGATCTTATATTACAATAGAAAATAATTATAAATACTAAAACTTAATTAATGATTTCATAAAATAATATTAAAATAATCAAAAAGTGAAATAGAGAGGTGAATAATAGTTCTCGAAATTGTAAATGGAGTATAGAGAGTGATATGGAGAAGGGTTATAGAGAGCATTCCCTATTTTACTCTTCAAATATAGAGAATGAACAGCAAAATAGAGATGGGTTGGAGATTGTCTAAATTTATTTAAAATAAGTATCTTTGAGAAATAAATTGATTCCTCCAAAGAAATTAATCTTAACAAGTACAAGAATTTTCTAAGAGGGTACAATTTATAAAATAAGACACACCTCTCACCATAAGGAACATCATGAGTAAAAGTTGTCGGATGATCATCTTTGCCTTCATCTAAGACACATCACTGACCCTACAACCATACTATGTAAAACAACGTTAATACTACACATGATCCTATCCACTCTATCTGTAACATCTCAGAAATGAGACTTGGATATTTCGGCAGAAAAAGGTGAACCACGGAGGGGTTCACAGGCCGTAATTAGGACAAAGGTCTATCACCCTCATCATGGTTTACACCAACCCAAAAGTGGTGGAATACAGATCCGTTCAAGGGCCATGGACCACCACACGAGCCGTGGGAATGCTCGTGCAAGCAATTCAGAACCACCCACGGCTCAGGCATGAGACGACGAAGCCCTCCACGGGCTGTTGTCTTAATGAAGGGACGTGGTGAGGCTCGTTAACCTAAACCAGAAGATCTGTATCCCCAAGTAAAACCACAGTGGCCTTCATGGTCTGCGGTCCTTCACACGCGGTACCCTTGAAGGTCCCTCAATAGCATTGGGGTAGGCCAATAAACCTTGGCCAAGAATCCCGAACCACTTGACAGGTTGTGGTCCCCTTGACGGTCCCTCAATGGCGCTGGGGTAGGCCTCTGCCAGCTTTTAATTTAGGATTGTTTTGGTCTTTTCGCTTATGATTAGACACATAAACTATTACTCTTAACCCTTAAACTACGTTGTTTTACATAGTTTAAGCCTAGTACTGTAGTAAGAACTTACCAAAACCTTTATTGTCTAAAAATTCTTTGAACTTAGGGCAAAAAGAGAAAAGAGGTGCCAGTTTTTTCAGGAACAACCAACAAGTTTCCTTCAAGTTCTAGCCTGAAAATCAAAGAATTTCTCCGTAAATGTTTACCAGGTATGTGGGATATCACTAGTGGGTTCCTTTCATCCACTGGAATTTAGTTATATTCTTGATTTTCTATATCTTGTTTAGATTTGGGATTTCTAAAACCTTAGAAAATTCTTGTGATTTAATTGTTGTAGTATTTCTAATTGAAATAGCTTATTTCTTGGAATATTTGTGTGAAACTTTCACGACCCATACCGTCGTGACTGACACCAGGGGCTGAGTCACGTAGGCTCCAGGGTGTCCAATTGGACACTCTTCGTCGAAAAATTACACTATATATACACATACAATTTTAATATAATATTGATATATATAAAATTTGGACACCCTAAATATTCTAAATAGGGTGCAGCAGAGTTGGCAATAACTGGTGCTATCCTACTCTTTGCTCGGGTTTGATTCCCGCATGGTTGTTTTTTTCTTTAGTTATTTTGACGTCTTGAATTTAATTAAGTAAATAGGCATACAAAATTTTAGCATAAATATTTAATAGCTTGGTGGTCAAATGTGTTATTAATTGCTCCGGGAACCCAAGTTCAAATCCCTCTTCCACTAATTATTTTTTTCAATTAAAAATGAATTATTTCTTTAATTTTTAATACCTTTTCATTGTGGAATAAAATTTTCTAAAATTTAATACTTTTTCCTTGTGGGTTTTTTCATTTAAAATTTAATCGTTTCTTGAATTATAATACCTTTTCGTTATGTTATAACATTTCCTTTTAAAAAGTTTTTTTTTATGAAATAAGGTTTTCTTTCTCTATAAATAGGAGGCGCAATAACCCAAATTATATAACCATATTATTAAGAATAAAATATATTTCTAGACGGTTGTATAGTCCCTTATGTAGAAAAGAAAATATTTCATCGAGTACAATTGTACTAACATTATTGAAATAAGTTCTCAATAGTACTTTATTTTCTTTAGGTTAGTTTTGAATTATACACATGTAATTCTATTTTTAAAATTACCTATATTTAATTAAATATTGCTTAACTTGATTATTTGTTTTGGTAGTTTAAATTATCATTTTTTAAAAAAATTATTGTTAAAAGTTTGGATACCCTTGATGAAATTCCTGGCTACGCCGCTAGTGACACCCACAATAAAGGTCTAGTGGGAGAACCAAAACTACCACCCAAACCAAGCAAATAGATCAAACTAAAGCTTTTAAATAAAGAAAATGAAGTTCCCATAAACTTCAACAAGAGTCTATCAGCTAAAACAAATTTGGAAGAATTAACCTAGAACTTGTAAGTCAATGTACCGAAACTACTAAATAATAAACTACGTCTAAGCAAGAAGGGTCACAGCCCCAACTAAATAACTAATTAATTAACTAGAAAATTCTAAGTCCTAAATGTGAACATAGACCCAGAGAGAATCCAAAGCAACCCTGAAAATGCTAGCTCACCCTTGAATTCGAAGTTGACGATGACAACGAGGTCTATCATTAGACGCCGGAAGATTCCCTGTACTCAATAAAATTAAGAGCAAGTACCAAATCAGTATACAACCACCGTGCACTAGTAGGATCACGCGGCTATCCCGCTAAGTTTAGCATAAAAAAGTCATCACAACAATATAACCATGCAATATGCCGAACATATACAACATTGACAATCACATGCTTCAACAATACACATTTATAACAAGTAGTTGGTCTCTTCATGAAACCCAAACCCAAACTATTAGTGCACCGGAACGTGGTATCCGATCCAATAATTATGCCAAAACGTGGTAATCTGTTCCGGTTTTTGTGCTGGAACGTGGAAATCGATCTAAGTTAATTATGCCGAAATGTGGCAAGAGATCCATCAACACACCAAAATCACATTCACAAGTATATGGTTAATAGTCATGCGTTTAAGAAGTAAATCATGTCATATAGTTATTCATGTATCTCATTTACAACAAGTGTGATCAAAACTGTAACATTCGCATACATACATGCATTATAATGAAGCAATAACAAGGATACATCACATAATTATAAAATCACAACCACCACCTACCTCGAAACAAGCTTGAAACCCTAAGAATCTTGATCCTTCCCTTTCTAGATTCGTTCAACTTGTTCTTGGTCTAAAAACAATCAATACACTACGGGAATCGATATACATTCACTAATTACCCATATTTCTAACAATTCTATGAACCCCAAATCATATCCATGATCCCAATTATCCAAAATAGGGATGTTTCCACCATAGAACCTAGATAAAAACCCTTCCCCATCATTAATTTTCCATTCTATTACGTTTTATTGATCGAAACATTGATTCGAGGAGTGAAAAACTTACCTTTGGCCTCAAGAATGGTGAAAAAAGAGTAAGAGTTGCATGGGTTCATTCCTTAGCTAAAAAAAAGTCGAAAAGTGCATAATAAGATAGTGCACAGGTTTATTAACGATCTTAAGTAACGTCAAGCCCGCTACAGTAGCCCTCGCCCGTCACAGCAGCCCCGCTAGAGCGATAGAATCCCTGTCAAAGCGGCTAAACTGAAACAGAGAGCTATACAAGAAAACCCAAGATCCCCATTTCACGACAGAACTTCTTTCAACGATTCCTTGAAAATACGTTTTATGCCAAGATTAATTTCTAGAGTTCTACTCGCCCAAATTAAATTCCTTAAAATCGTATGAATCACTTAAGAAATTATCCATCCCCTCATGTATTGAAAATAATAAATTAATCACACGATCGTTATGAGATTTATCTACACCGTAATGACTTTGATTTCTTCCAAATTGGACTAGGTTGGTAAATTTCAGGTTACTAAAAAAAGTTATTCGACCCAAAAATTTTCCCAGTTAGCTTTTCTATATCGAAGGAAATTGATCATTACAGAAACACATAAACCTAGTTGTAAAATTTATTTTAATACTTTAATTATACTTATTAGGTCAGTAAAGCAGATAATCATTTTCCATATTCTAATGTAACATTATCAGTACATAAATTTGCATTCTTAGATTCGGCTGTCAGTATTTTGATCTATCAAGTAATTCAGTTACATTGTGTCATGTATATATTCACTTGGGATAACACTTGGTATCTAGTTGGACTAGGGTTCAGCGTACCCTAATGTCCTAGAAGTAGGTGCCCCCGTAGGAGTATAAGTCCCCTATGTGGGTATCAAATTTAGTTATCACGTCAGTCATGCCTATATATTCCTAGCAAGGTATATCGTGTCCTATCGATAGAGCGTATACATCAAACTCCACTTACAGTCATGCCTATATATTCCTAGCAAGTTGCTCACTTATGCTTTGTTTGCTTTATATATATATTGTTAAACTATTATCTATATCTTTCATGGTTAATACATTTCAAGTACTGACGCATACTCTACGCTACATTCTTTCAGGTACATAGCATCGACATCACGCTTAGATCAACTTTCAATTCGTATTCAGCAGCTTTAGTAGTGACTCTTCATATTTCGAGGACAATAGACATGTTTTTCATACTTAGTCTTCTGTTCAGCTTTCTGTTTTATAAGAGTTAACCGAGGGGCATGTCCCAGCAACCCTATTTAATTGGAGGTTTTACAGACATAGTAGTATATTCACCTATAGTATATAAATGATTGTTCAGTATTACTAAACTCTTAATATGTTTTATGCATTCAGAGTGTTTGGGTATTCCCCACCTTCAGTTATCTTGTTTATTTAGTTTCCGCATAGTACTTGTCTTATTAAGTAATTTTATAGTATTTGTATGGTAAGGTAGAGACAGGGTTATCCTGGGGTCACTCGTGTTCCTAGGTACTGTGTTTTGTCAAGTGGGTCGACTCGAGGCGTGACAATATATCAAGTCAACCCATCTCCATCCACTCAAACTCCTACGCTAAAATCCATTTGACATTCCTAACCGATCATCGCCTAACCATTAGATCACATAATGACTTCTCAAAACTATCCACATTCTCAACCCTATAAACCGTCCTACAAAATTCATAAATTCAAATTCACCAACTAACTTTATCTACTAGCTAAACCCTTGCTCACCTACCTTAACTCAAACTACTTGTAATAACTCAGTCAATTATTTTTGAAAAGTTTTATAAAATAACCATTTCCCCTTACTAATATCCACCCCAAGTCTTTTAATGTTGATTTTTGAAAGATCTTGTTAGAATTTGAGTAAAAAGTTAATAACTTGAGTAGGTTTGTTCTTTTTAAATGCTATGAGACTTAAAAGAAGTTTTCAGAGACTTTGGAGTCTTGAGTGTCGAAATAAAATTCCATCGATTCCATTAATTTCAAAATTTAGAATCTGGTCTATGAGATTTCAGTTTCAGATTCATATTCTTCATGTAGATTTGAGGTCCTAAGTTGTGAAATTATGAAAATTTAGTCTTTGGGTTGACTTTTGTTAATATTTGGGGTTGAGATGTTTGAATCTGAATTCGAAGAGTTTATTTGGATTTGGGCCATGATTTTAGGCCTAGGTGAGGTCTTGGTTGATTTGTGAGAGGTCAGAAGCTTTTTATAATCTTTTTAAGCGTTGTGTTTGTTTCTTGTGGTTTTCATGTATGTCGGGTCAAGAAAATCTCATATTCGTGCTTAGATTGTTCCATTGAGTTCGGAACGTTGAGTTTCATATGTGGATTGGGTTTTGAGTTCTAAACGAATTTTGAGGTTCCTTTTGGTGTTTGAGACTTGGATATGTTTTTAGGTGCTGCAATTCTCACTTTTGAAAAGGTCCTACAGCGAAGGGCCTGTCACTTAAGCGAGACCCGATTTTTAGTGGGGGTCACTTTTGTTGCATTAGAGGGGGTATTCACCTGCAAATTTTGGGGTTCAAGCCCCATTTTCCATTTCTGAGCTTGTGAAGACATTGGAGGCGATTTCTTTGTGCAAAAACCTTTGGGTAGGCCTTTGTGATCCTAGAACTTCATTTCTCATTGTTTGTTTACGAATTCTAACATCAAATTACAAATGATCTGTTTTGGTATTTCAATAACTCAAGCTCTAAGCTAAAATAGAGGTTGTGAACGAATTTTGATACCTCTTTCAAAATGGTTTTCATCATTGAGTTCCTAAAGCATTGAAAGTTATTTTCTAGTATTGATATTTGGATTCAAAACTTTGTTTTGAAATTGAGGTTTTAGTTGATTGACCTATTTTTCAATTAATTAACGTGTGTATTGTTGTTTCCAATAAGCGATTGTGAATAATTCTTTATAGATTGTGTGGCGTTGGAAGTGAATCAAAAAAGGAAAACTCAAAATTCAGATTGAGTGATTGTTGTAAGGAAAATGATCTCTTAACCTTTGTAATTTTGTTGCATTATTTTCTTCTCTTCGTTATTTATGTGTTGGGGAGTAATCGGTAATGCGGTGATTGGTTTATTTGCTCCACTTGATTAATGTTATATAAGAAAGGAAGGGGTAAATGAAAAGGATTCATGATGGTGACAAAAATTTGTGAATTTCCTTTTTGTGACCCTATTTGTTTGATTTGATGAAATTCCCTGATGACTTGAATGCGGAGTTGAATTACACGATTTATTATCTTTTTTTTGTGGTTTGATATTGCTTGTGTGCACCGGATATTTAACACCATCATAAGATATGTGATTATCATTGATACCAAGGTCTCTTCTAGCAAGTGCTGATGATGCCGATGTCATTGCTCTCAAATACAATTGGTATAAAGCAGATGGAAAATGGTTTCAGCTAGTGATTTGGTATAAAGCTGGTGAGAACTGGTTTTTTCTAGTGATGTGATATTAAGACGATGGGAAATGGTTAAGACTAGTGATTTTATGTAAAGCTTAGCGTAAATGGTTCTAGCCAATGATATGATATAAAGGTGATGGGAAATCGTTCCAACGAGAGTAGATTCTTATTTTTTAATGCTTATGATTGACTTATTAATTGATTGTAATTGATGATTTGTTACTTGTGATTTGGCTACTTGATACGTGTTCATTGTTGAGTTGTGACTTTAGACTATGAATATAAGCCAGTTAGTGTTTATTAATCAAATGATATGTAGGGTTGATTTGTGTGCATGTTGTAGTTTGAGCAAGTACAGTTCTAATAGAAAGAAATATTAAATTTCTTAATAGTTTATGTTGTTTGAAAGGTTTCTTGTTCGGTACCATGTTTTTGGTATTCACTCCTTACTTCTGCATTTGCGTAGGTTCAAAACCCAGTACTGTGATAGTCCTTCATCTTCTACTTATCATCCGACGAACCCTCTTTTCCTCTATATTATGCTTTTTTTCTATTTGAAAAAAAAAATACTATGATACTAATATATGTCTCTTGACTTTATTTATACATTTGTTGCTTGTAGACGTAACAACTAGTTTTTGGGGTGTTGCTCAAAAGAATAAGTTTTCCACTTTCTTTTTATTCTCACTTTATATTTTCGAATATTTCATTCGTTAGGTTGAGGCTAACCTGTCTTGGTAGGAATAGACAAGTGTAATCACGTCCATTTTAAGATAGCGACAAATGGTTTCAGAACCCTAGGTTCATAAGTATCACGTGTGTGCAAGCCAAGCTAAGTAGAGTCTTAAGGATCGATACAGAGATGTTTGTACCTATCTTCAATAGACTATGCATATTCTTTCGGAACTCTTTCCTTTTGTGTTCTCTCTTATTGTGAATTATTGCCTTTCTTATGTTGATTTGTCACATATAGTTTTAGAAAATGCAAGGACCAGAGATTCTAATTTTAGTCGTAGAGGGGAAGCAGTCCCTGAGGCAAATGTGGAGACCCTAGCTAGGGTTAAAGGTAGGGAAAAAGCTAAAGAGTTTGCTCATGGAGTAGCATTGGAAAAAGGTCGTGTTCGATGAGCGACACTAGCCATAGGTAGAGCTAGAGAGGTTTCTCTTGAGGCACATGTTGAAGTTACTAAGGACTAGGTTTCTCCCGACTTTTGAAATCCTTTGTTTCAGGAGATGCTCGGTGTGTAGATAACTTCTCTCCGAGTAGTGTGGAAGGTACATCACAGACTATGGGGATTTAGGTCAACAGGGTCAGCCACAAGTATTTTATGCACCAATTGTGGGTGTTTAGATTACATTTGAGATTATTCCGATGAACAGTGCTACGAGAGGTTTTAGAAGATGAAACCAAACTAGTTTCATGGTGTTAAGAGTGAGGATGCTTATGAGTTTTTGAAATTTTCCCATGATATGCTTAAGATTGCAGGCATGGTGGATGCTTGTGAGGTTCATTTTGTCGCACTTTAGCTTTGTGGATATGGTGGAGGAATTTTGTGAGTTCTAGACCAGATGGATATCCGCTAGCAGAGTAGGATAAACTTTTACTGCTTTCTAGGACTGTTTCATCCAATGGAGCAGGAGATAGGAGAGTCATCCAAGATTTGAGGACTTGAGACAAGACAGTTTGACTGTTACTGAGTTTGAGCCCAACTACTGTGAGCTTTCTAGGCATGCTATGACTATTGTGCCCGATGAGGCAGAGAGAGACACATGTTTTTAGAGGGTTGACATTCTCTACCAGATTGTATGTGTTCAAAGTAATAAGAGAGGAGTCTTCCTTCCAATCTATTGAAAGCACCGCTGAGGAGGTATACTTGATTCTTTTAGAGGACTTTAGGGAGCTCAAGAGGGCTCGATCATTTGGTCAGTTTTCTGGGGCCTCTTCTAGAGACGAGGGTTCACATAGAGGTTGTAGTTTCTTTTAGCATTGTGTGTCATTTCATGCATCGATGCTAGGGGTGTTAAAAATGATCCCAAACATAGGTAATCCACCAAAAATTTTAAGGGTTGGGATAAAGATAATTTTGATTGGGTTCAATCTCAACGTATTAAAGCCCAACCCATTTTAATAGAATCCTCAATTGAACCCAATTTAATCTCCAATTTCAACCCGTTTTAAAATTCTTTACTAAGATATGTAACTATATTAAAGATATGAATTATTATCTATTTAACATCTTTTATGATTTATCTATCCATTGGTTACTTTTCTGAAAAGAAGTCTTGAACTGAAATTTAAATTATAATTATAAAAGCTAAATATTACTATGTTAAAGTTATTGAGATTAATCGGGTCAAATCGGGGGGGGGG